>NC_048299.1:85930315-86072760 GCF_013100865.1 Trachemys scripta elegans
TGCCCTGCACCTCCACACACACCCCAGCCCTCTGCCCTGACCTCGAGTCGCCCCCAACACCCAGCCTTATGCCCTGCACCTCCACACACACCCCAGCCCTCTGCCCTGACCTCCCCCCAACACCCAGTCTTCTGCCCTGCACCTCCATCCCCACAGCTCTCTGCCCTGACCTACCCACAACACCCAGCCTTCTGCCCTGCACCTCCACACCCCACCAGCCCTCTGCCCTGACCTCTCCCCAACACCCAGCCTTCTGCCCTGCACCCCCACACCCCCCCCACCCTCTGCCCTCTCCCCTGCACCCCCACACCCGCCAGCCTTCTGCCCTGACTCCTGAATCCCCCCACACTCCCGGCCTTCTGCTCTGAACCCCCCCCATCCCTCTGCCCTGACTTCTGACCCCCCCACACACACCCAGCCTTCTGCCCTGCATTCTCTGCCCTGACCCCTGAACCGCCCCCCAGATCTGGGGTCCCTGCTGCCTGCCACTTGCCAGCCGGCATCCCAGCCACAGGCCCTGCTCAGCCTGCTGCCGGCCTAGGTGAACAGAACCCCAGGCTGGCAGCGAGCTGAGCAGGTTGGTGGCGTAATATCAGCATTTTAATTTAATTTTAAATGAAGCTTCTTAAACATTTTGAAAACCTTGTTTACTTTACATACAACAATAGTTTAGTTATATAATATAGACTTATAGAGAGAGACCTTCTAAAAAACGTTAACATGTATTACCGGCACGCGAAACTTTGAATTAAAGTGAATAAATGAAGACTCGGCACCCCACTTCTGAAAGGTTGCTGACCCCTGCTATAGAGCAACTCACAGGAATGGAGAAGGCCATGATCTTCCAAAGCAATGCCGTAAAACAGCTCGGAAGCCATTGAGAGTACAAATAAGGTAAAGGGACAGAATGGGGATGAGGCTTTGTTACTCCTTGTTTTAGCTGATCATATTTTGGTTCGTCCAAGTGAAGATGAAATAATAAAGTTGAGAAGTATTTGGAAATGAAAACAAGAAGTTAATTGAAACCTTAAAGAGTTTTGCTTTGAAGATTTATGTAGGTTTTTAGTTTATCCAAAGTGCTTCACCCATCCCTTGAAGGTTAACAGTACTTTGGATTTCTATAGCATCTTTCATCTGAGAACCTCCAAGCACTTTACAGACATTAATTTAATTAAGTTTCACAGCACTCCTGTGAGCCAAGCAATATTTAAATAAGGATCACTTCACCAACCACTGAAATGTAGCCATCCTTGGGGTGGAATGTGGTAACTATTTAATAGTGCATAGCACACCAATTTAGGTGGGAAAGTGGAGAAGAATCTATCAAATTGAAGCTGCAGGGGAAATCTAGCTAGGTACCATGAATTACCTTTGTTGGAATTTGTTCCAAGATGAACACCCCTCTTCTTAACTGCATACAAAGTGCCATGAAATCTTTGACTACAAGTGATCAGGAGCTTGCTGTTAGACTTATCCAAAATATGGCTACATTTTAGTGCTGGGAGAAGTGATCCTTTTGAAAACATGACTAGCTCACAGGAGTGCTGTGAAGCTTAATTAAATTGATTGTGTTTACTGGAGGTAACAGCTCTCTCTCTAACCAGCAAACCTCAATATTGGTTTGACACTAATTTGGAGAAGAACACGTTACCTGCTCTGTCATCAGTAGCACTACCAGCAGCACCTAGTTTTCACTTGGAAATTTGCCACACCGTCCTACCCTGCTGAATTTATGACATCTGATGGGATCACTGCACAAGGTAGTACTACTCTCTCAGATAGCTTTACATTGCCAAAAAGGATGGATTGTAGTTTCTGAGGGCTTATTTCACATTCAAACCTGTATTAATCAATCCTGTATGTGAATTTACCTTTGCTACCATGTTTAACCCACAAGAAAGGATTTGGGGATTCTGTTGAGTGCTACACAGTACAAACAGACTTTTTGGTAAGCATTTCCCTTTTAGGGGCATAATTTGCAGTAATCTTTACTTTTAATGTGCACTCTACTACTTTTGTCATGATTGGGAAACTTCACTAAGGCGGGGAGGGGAAAAGGGAGATTGTGCCTGCTTGCTTCAGGAAGTTGAATTAGAACACTCAGAGGTCAGCAATACAGTGGCTGTTGAAACTCGCTGTAGGTAGAAGGAAAGTTTTTCCTGCTATGCCCAGTGATGACATCTTTACATAAAAAGAAACTATTGTGTAGACCCTAGTTTTCACTTGCCTTACATTTAGCGTGTATTTTATTTTACTAAGCGACAAAGAGTCCTGTGGCACCTTATAGACTAACAGACGTATTAGAGCATGAGCTTTTGTGTGTCTGACAAGTGGGTATTCACCCACGAAAGCTTATGCTCCAATATGTCTGTTAGTCTATAAGGTGCCACAGGACTCTCTGTCACTTTTCACAGATCCAGACTAACACGGCTACCCCTCTGATACTTTATTTTATTAGTGTATCTGGGTGCTGGGCAAACCAACAAACCGAAAGGTTCCCCTGTGTTTATCTCCTTCTTAGGGAGATATTTTTTTCTATTAACTTTCTTTAGCTTTTATCAACTTATTGAAAGTCGTTTAAATGTGGGATGCAGGTGATATTATGGGAAACACTATTCTCATCATAATCAAGTTTGCAGCTGGTTTTCCATTACAAGCCAAGTTTGGATTTTCTCCCCTCCCAGCAGCCTTTTAGACCAACTAGATCAATCCACCCAAAATTTCACGTTCCTAAACTTTTGGTTAGGGAATGCGTGGGGGAAATGGGGATTACTTAGATGGTTTGTATGACCATTAGGGGAATATGTTTGTGTTCAGTTATGAATTCCATTTGGTTTTATGAACGCTAGCTGTACTTGTAAAAGTCACTGCAAATTAGATCATCCCTTTGGTAGCAGGAACCTGGCAGAGTGAGGAGCTGTGTCTGCAAAGGTGTGATAAAGCACTCAAAGAGCATCAGCACTGAATGGCTCTCACCTGCTTAAACAATGGGGTTTCTGCCAGCGGGGTCATTGCCTCTAAGTGGATTATCTCTTCACAGAAACCTGTCTGATGAATGGGGGCTGGAATCCTCCTTGGCTAGAGCATGTGACTGGAAAAGCTACAATTTTATCCAGCTGTCCACCCGACCAAACGGGGGGCGGAGATTGTTTTAAGGGGGGGGTGACAGTGCAGTCACATATTAGATTACAACACTTCAACCAATTTTTTCAAAATTATGTGTCTAAAGTTAAACTCCTTAATTCATAGATAGACCATTTTTAGACAGGTGCCTGGTTTTTCAGGAGTTCTGAGTTTCCAAAAAATTCCCAAATTGAAGTCCATAAAAACTCTAGGTGTACAGCACCTTTCACAATCAGGCCACTTGTATTTGGATTCCTAAATATGTATTGAGCAGCCTAACACTAGGCAGCAATACGTCCTGTTCTGCTCTGGTTTTTTATACCATGTGCGTCACCATGCTAACTGAGTAGCACCAAGCCTGGGATTTTCAAAGAAACATAAGGATGATAAACACCCATTGAATTTCAGTGGGTTTGGACTCCTAAATTCCTTGAGCTCCTTTGACAATCCCAGTGCAATTCTGAAAATGTTGGCCTTTGAATTTTCTCATTTTGTGTGCAGTATTGTTAAAATGGCTCACCAAACACATTTGTTGAAAGGGGCATGTGGAGCAGGGCCAGCTCTAGGCACCAGCAAACCAAGCAGGTGCTTGGGGCGGCACATTTTCAGGGGTGGCTTTCTGGCCATCTTATTATTATTTTTTTTTTTTTTTGCTTCGGGCGGCAAAAGCCTAGAGCCGGCACTGGCAGCAGCAGTGCGTCGCCCTGGGGCCACTGCGGTTCGCGCTGTGGGGGAGCAGCACCCGCACCTTGTGGCTGGGCCGGGCAGGCTCCGAGCAGGGGACACTCGGGCTGGGGGCCACCCCGCGGGGCACACGGAGCCGCCTGCAGGTGCCGCAGGGCGGCCGCCCCCCAGCACCGCAGCTTGGGCTGGGCGAAGCGGCCCGAGCCACCCAGAGACTGCGGCAGGGCGGCCAGAAGCAGCAGCAGCAGCGGGGCCATAGAGGGGCCGTGTGGGGCCCGCGTCCCGCTCTCCAGGGCTCCGCTCCCTCTGAGGCTACCCTGCCCCGGTTCCTCAGCCCCCTGCTGGGGTGGTTTCCCGGCTCTGCCCTCCTGAGTCCCGGCCAGTCCTGGAGGTGGGCGCCCCGGCTGGAGGGACCCTGGGCTGAGGTGCGGCCCGGGAGCCCCGCTGCTTACCCCGACCCTGCTAGTGCCGGACTGGCTGGAGGCGAGGGGGGAGCAGGTGGAGTCAGTACTGGGAGGGGAGCCCAGGGCTGGGACGGCAGGGGGTGTGGGTGGGGTGGGGTGGAGAGCCCAGTGCTGGGGAGGCAGGGGGTGCTGGTGAGGGGGGGAGAGAGAGCTCAGGGCTGGGGCGGCAAGGGTGCGGGTGGGAGGGGGGGAAGAGAGATCCCAGGGCTGGGGCAGCAGGGGGTGCGGGTGGGGGAGGGCACTGGTGGAGGCGGGGTGAGAGCCCAGGGCTGGGGTGGGGAGCAGTCAAAAATTTTTTTGCTTGGTACAGAACACCACACCCAGAAGGTGTGTGGGTTACATATGCACACATATGAATAATATACTAATGGTGGCAGCTTTACGTTAACGTAATTTGCATTGACCAACATTTGTACTGTAGACATGGCCTAGATATTAGACAAGAAACAACTGATAACTACGGACAGATGGGGGAGTACAAGTAAACAGTGAGACAATATTAGTAAACAGAATAGGCTGTGGTCTCTGCAAACTAGCAGCCTAACTGTTGTCATGTTTATAGGCATCATGGCAAAGAAAGGATTTGAAGATGGATAATAAGGGACCTTTGCGGATGTTTACAGGGAGTGCCTCCCAAGCATGTGGTGCAGCAGGGGAGAAAGCATAGTGGTGCTTGTTTGAAAATGTAACAAATGGGCAATGTAAGTTGGCATCGTGGGCCACTTGGTGGCAAGTATTGACAGCTTGAAAGTGACTGAGAGGTGATAGGTAGGGTGGGGATTTTTTTAATTCACCAAACAACTTTTTAAAAATTAATAATGGGCCTGAAATAAAACTCTAGCTCCGACACATCCAGTTTTCAAAGAAGTTCAGACCATTGCTCTGAATTTCACATCTCTGCCCATTTCTACGTTTGCATATATATTTATGTAAAAGGGCAGCAGTGGACAGACTTACAGGTGCAAACTTAAAAGACTCTTCCCAGTTTAATTTTCTTGATATGCCACAAATAACTGGCCTCTGAATCACTGGTTTTGAACAAACTTTCACATTGTTTACACAGCTGTCTTTTAATTCAGTTTCCGATTTCAGTGATGGGACAAATCCTTCTCATTGAGAAAATTCAGCATATGAGTCAAACCAGAAAGATTGGATTAGCTGGCAACCACTTTGACTGTGGTTTGGGCACCAAAGGATGCATTGCATCAACTCTTAGCCTTGCTGGTTACAAACTTTGTTGTTTATCCTTCAAGGGATTTTGTTTATTTTTATTTTTTTTTAAATCAAATACAAAACAGGTGTTGTAAGAATAAATAGCCAAACTAAAACCAGGAAGTGGTTAGAAACAAGTCAACAGTAGCCAGCTGATTTTGAGCCAGTGAAGAATGATCAGATGAACTGGTCCCATTGTCAGTGTATTCAATTTTGAAGTTGCTGGCTTTTGGTGTTATAATAGTGCCCTCAGTAGAGCAGCTGTCAGAACCAGCCTTAGGGTTTTAGGCCTCTAGAGAGAGACGACTTAGTCAGGCATCATTGTTCCTAGTCTGTGGATGAACAGGGTGACATGTTGTTCTTTATAAAATTGCACAAGATGCATTCACCTTGCGTATAGCTCAGCTTACCTGGTCTCCCACCTGCAGCTCTGTGTCTCCTCTTACATGGCCCCTAACTCTGGAATGTCCTTCCTAATCCAATGTGCCATGCAACCTCTCCATCTTTCTTCAGAGCACTCCTCAAAACTCACTTTTGGTTAGTTTTCATCTGTTACCTTCTTCATTCCTTAACTCCTGACACTATGGGGAAGGAGCTAACAGGATCCTTTCTTAACAATAAACCGGGACAAGGTGAGTGTTATAGCTCAACTTAAACTCTGAGCACTTTGAAAAAGGGACTTGTCACTTTTATGTCCTTTCACTGGAGAAAATTCCCAGTTTAATCAGGGGGTGGGGGAGGGAGGTTTCCCAGTGTAAATCCGCAGGATCAGTCTCCAGCTCTTTATTAATCCAGGATTCTCAAGATCTCAACATTTCAATCTTCCATAGGATCGACATACACCACTGTGCTGATCAGAACTACCTGACTGGTATTCCTTACGTAACACCTGAGAAGTACTCTGTTTAAAAAGTATACTGGTATTTTATGTTGGAAATTGTTTGGCAATGAATGAGTTAAATAATCCAAGAATCTGTGTGGATAAGATCAATTGGCTTTCAGAATTTTTTTTAATAGGCCTTGTAAGGCCATTATTGTGCTTTGGAACAAAAAAATCCACTGCGCCTACGTGCAGAGAGTTCATCTGGTGTCATCACTTATCTCCTTGGAGCCATCAGCACTCGCTGACAAATGATGAAAATGGATCCATGTTGGGCATAATTTGCTCAGATATGTATTTTGTCTAGATTTAATCCCTCTAGTATTGACAAATCGAACACACTGACTAACACAGCAATGACAGTTTCATTAGACAGCGTATTTTAGATTTAGGATTATTATCCTTCACCCTGGAGGTATGACACTAGATATGGAATTAAGTGCTCTGTACTGTATGTGCCTCAAACATCTTTTAGTTCCTCATGACTTTTTCTTACATTTGTTTCGTAAAAATATAAAACTGATATGCGTAAATACAGATTAATTATTGTAGAACCAGGGCATAGTACATGTCAATGGCTGGAAGCTGAAGCTAGAAAAACTCAAACATAGAAATAAGATGCAAATTTTGAACGGTGTGGAACAATTTACCTAAGGATGTGATGGATTCTCTATTAGTTGTAGTATTTAAATCAAGATTAAACGTCTTTCTAGCTCGACCAGAGGTTACAGGCTTGATGCATGAATTACTTGGTGAAATTCTGTGTTCTTTATTATGCAGATTAGATGGTCATAATTTAGATGATCATAGTCCAAAGCCTTCTGGTCTTAAAATCTGTGAATATAGGAAGAGGAATGGCATGTGTTATCATGCTACTCTGGTGTATTCATGTAGTCAGTTTATCCCTTTATTAGTATTGTTATAAAGGGGGTTTAATAATTCAAAATACTCATTTAAAATAGTAAAAAGTCTATTGCTAATTATATTTCATTCTTTACAGAAAGAGTCTCTAATGAGATCTAGCCCTTTTGCACTGCTCAGGCAGCATTCTCTGCTGGCTGCAGATTCCCAGCAGAGAATTCCACTGGCATAAAGGAACTCTCTACTAGATGTTATGGTGTCTGACCCATATCTGCACCTCTGTTCTCCCGACAGGACCCTACCTAACTGGTGCAATTTAGAATTATCTGGCAGCATCTCTAAGTGGTGACAGGGCTAGCGCCAGCCCTCAAAATCAAGCAGCTTTTCACAACTCCCTGATGTTGCCCCCTGCCTCTGCAGGAGAGAATCAGGCTTACAGGCTCATTTAGTGCCTGATCCTGCACTGCATTTTGATCAGGAAGTCTACATTCTATATTTTGACACTTTTGATTTGAAACTCATTCTGATTTTTGTTTTGCTAAAATTTTCAATATTTTGACTTTTCATTCCAATTCAGAATGGAAACTAGTTGGGAAATGGTGACATTTTTCATGGGACAAACGTACAATTTTCTGAATAGCTTTACTCCTAGAGGTTCAAACCAACACCTCTAATACAGTTTTAGAGAGTACATATATGTTGTAGGCAATGTAAGCAGTGACAGTCAAACTTCTGGATAATCATCTGATCTTGATTATTTATCTTAAAGTTATTCCAGCCTCTTGGATCCTCAAAACTGAGCAAGAAAACTCAAAAGAACAGCCTTTTTCCTGATGCATTTTATATGTCCCGCTTCCTGTCAAGTTGGAAATATCACAAAACCGGCTTCTCTCACTGTATGTCAGCATTTTAATTTCTGACACCAGACCGAAACAAGAATGGAAGATGAGAATGAAAATAAAAAATAATGCAAAAAAAATTAACTGGACTCTTTCATGTATGCAAAAAGGGTCAGTTCTAGTTATGTATGAAGGTTTGGGTAAATTCTTATTTTATTTGAAGTAGTCCAGCCATCTCTAGCTTTAACATGTGCCCCCTTGCTTGATTTTTTTATTTTTTGTTCTGAGACATTTTTACCACAGTTATTAGTTCTTTGCTTTTCATTTTGCAGACAAACTCTTATCCCCTACTGCTTGTTTTTAAGTTAGCAAAAAACAAATGCAGTAAAAGTTTTACTATTGAGTTGTTAATCTTTAATGAGCATTCAAGATGGTAGCATCTAACGTGTGCCATTTAAAAAAATAAGGTTCCAATTATAAGATGAAAAATAAATAATATCTATAGAATAGACTTTGGTAGTCCGTACGTGTGTGTGTGTGTTTGTGTGCACGACTTACATAATTATATATTATAGTGGGTGTATAAATTTATATGTTCTTAAGTTTTTATTACAAGTATAATATTCTTTAAGTTTGTACCAAGACTGAAATAAAAATTGGAAGCAGTTCTGACAATTTAAAAAAATATGTTTTTTCTCTTTTCTTATTGATAATGTCTATTTGTAATGCAGAAATCACATAAATACAGCACAGTTAACTAGGAAAAGGAGCTTAGTGTTCTCAGTTCAGTCCAAGTTGGACAACACATAATTTGGCACAATTTGGTGGCTGAGCGTTAAAGCAAGTACAAGACTGAGTAAGCATAGAGTCTTTATTATTTTTAGCGAGCTGAAGTATATGGGTAGAATGGATGAGAAATCCTAGACCTGTGCCCCACCTGCTTTCAATCGCTATGCTTTCATAAGCATTGCATTGACAATACAAATGTCTCACACAGAAATGCTATTGCTTCATATTACGTATAGAAGAAATATTGAATGACATTGCCTGGTCACCTATTGTATCTTGTAGACAAAAACGTTGTTCAATTTTCATAAGAGCATAGTGAAAACATTTAGTAAAGAACATTATCAAATTAAAAAGATGAAGCCACTTCGTAAGAAAACCAATGCTGAAATATTTCTCATTTGATCTCCAGCTAATTTTTCTCTGACATGTCTGTGGTATCATTCTCCATACTGAACAAGGTCTATGTTAATTTATTAAAGGGGAAATTTTCTTTTCTTTGTCTAATCTTAATAAATGAGTGGTGAAATGTCAGATGGCTGTCAAGGCATGGGTACGCTTAAATACACTGTGGAGGCTTTCGTGTTTTTATCATGTGAATTCAAGTGCTTGGAGGGCAAATTTCACCCATTGTGTTACAAACCTTCCAAAGCTCTTCCATGCGATCAAAGGGGCTGTGTGTGGTGGAAGACTGGTCATGTAGGGTGATGTCTTCATTCTTTGTCTGTCCCTGAAAGGGGCTCCATGACTACCCAGAATATGCTAGCAGATGGCAAGATCTCGCAAACGTCAAGATATTGGGGTGGGGAAGTCAAAGATCCAATAAGTCTAACAGCCTGCTTAGATATATGACAGCATCTGATATTTCAGATTATGGGCTGAGATAAAAAAATGTGGAATTATTGTGTGGCAGCCTACCCACAGGTTGAGGAGGAGCAGTTGAGTTTCTTCCCATACAGCCTTTGCTTAGGTGCTGTGCAGATTTTGGGCCCAATGTTACAAGGTGCTGGATGTCCCTGGAGAGGTGCTGAACATTCTTCACTTCAATCGGCTTCAGGATGAGGGAAAGGTAAATTAACACAGTTAAGTTTGAGCACAGTTATAAAGTGTCTGGTAAGAGAAGTATAAGGATTTCTTTTCAGATAGTCTTGGCCTTTTCAGACCTGCCAGAGGAGGAACTTCGATATTAAGAGTGTTGAAAATATCTAGTAAACCAGAAGCCAATGCTAATAAACAGTCTTGGATGTGCTGGGAATGGTTTAAACCATGGCTGGATTATTGTTGTTGCTGCACTAAATCATAGCACTCAAAATGCCAAGCATTGCTTTGAATGATTAAGTGAAGTGGCAATCAATGAAAAAACTCCTAACTCCGTGGCAGACACACACACAGGTGTGGTTGTAGTAAGCTCTCTCAAACGTTGCTTTGGACGCTGTTACAGATACAGAACAGGGTGTTATATGATATTTTCAGAATCTGGCAGATTTTAGTTTGACTTGGATATTTATTATGTATTTTGGCAGACACGCATATCCCCTCGTCCATTGAACAATCTGTATTAATGGCTGAAGTAACACCTACTGGTGAGGCAGAGTCAATCAGCTGCAGGCTGCTGTTGACTCATGACATCATTTGACTCATATCCCACTGAGCTTTGTGGTCCACCCTGGAGCCAATGCCAGTTTGTGTCATGATTTGAAAACTCACTGACTAACATAAATTACACTAGCTAACAGTGTGGAAAACTTGTTTTGTGGCTGAAGCGTGGACAGATGAGAACAACCCTTTAGGGTAGATAAGATAAAGCCTTTTATTATTTTAAATGAATTAAATCATTTTCATTTATAAAAGCACCTATCCAGGGTACTAGATACTGTATCCTCATTTAAAACTTAATAGGTCAAAATGGCATAATAAAAACTTGCCAAAAACAAGTTCTTCCTTCCTCTCTTCATCCCTTTCCCCTTTTGGAAAAGCCTGGCTTATTACTTTAATTTACTGCAGCTTGCTGAATTCTGTGCTGTGGCACAAATGAAAGGCTAAAAGGTAAAAAATAAATAAATGACACAGAAAAATCAAAGTAAAATTAAGAATAAACATTATTAATTTGTCAAGAAATAAACTTGGTGAGTAAAGGTCTCTATCCAGCACCTGTTGAAGTTAGTGGAAAAAAATCCTATTGATTCCAATGGGTATTGAATCAGGACCCAAGTAAACAAAATGGAAGCACTCCAACAACCATGCAAGCATCACCAAAGACAGAACTTTTGAGGGAAACCACAGCAACACAGATACTCCCTTAACTGGTCTCCTGTTCTGCAGCTTCTTGTTGCATCTATCATTGACCCACACTCATGGGCAAGTTTATAAAGTTTAACCATTGGTGGCAGAGAGGAAGGTTAAGACTCAGGGGCATGGAATCAAGTCTACTGTGTTTTCTTGTGTGTCTTGAGGCCACCTTTAAAGTATTTATTTCATTGCCATGAGATATGTATTTTTGAAGTAGAACTTTGCAGTATCTATGATATTATTTAATATTAAATAAGTAATACTAGCAATCAATTAACTACCATGAAGCAAGCAAAACCAACTTGATAAAGCACATAAGGTTATTGCTATAACTCTTGTCCTCTTACCCACTCATCTGTCATCCTTTCTCTTATATTTAAGTTTAAACTACTGTGGTATGGGGATGAAGAAATGCTCAGTGCACTAGGGGTATGTCTATATTTCAACTGGGAGTGAGCTTCAAGCCTGGGTAGAGAGACTCACAGTAGAGGGGGTTGAGCTGGCAGGCTAACAATAGCTGTGTAGACATACCCTATAAGTACAAAATCTCACACAGTGCGTCCTGTCCCATGACAAGGGCTCCTGGAGACTCCCATAATAAATGCTTTGTAAATTGGTAATACTTTATAAATAATGTGGGCCAAATCCTCTCCTGCGCCAGAGTTCTGCTCCTGAGTCGAGTGGGGACAAAGTCAGTTTTGCATTTCGCTGATACCTGGGACTATTTGGGGTCAGTTTAGCCTCCAGCATAATTTAGAACCTAAATGCTTCCTTCTGTCATGCCTCCTACATCAGGGAGTAACTCCCTTCTGAAGGAGTTACGCAGAGCTGGCTATGTTGGCCAGCAGGAGATTTCCCCATGTTGGGGAGGAATCCTCAACTCACCTGCCTTTTAGGGCAATGCTTTGGCCTGTTAGTGCCACACTGAGCAGGTGCCAGTCTCTGGACCTATTTCAAATGGACCTCAATTTTTGCCTCTCTGATTGGGTGGGTGGGGAGAAGGGAAGATATTAAATAAAATAAGAATTGGAATTGATAAATACAATTTTTGCTTTGTTACTGCTTATTTGTGACTCCTTTGCACATTGCTTCTATGTTTTATGCTTATTGTGTGTCATTTGTATGTATATAATATCGCCAAAAATGTGATTTATTTGCTTCTCTTTACCCTCCATCTTCACAGGCCGTTAGAATAACAATTCAATCTCAGGATTAAAAAGGCTAAAATACTGACTCTCACAACTTTGCTTTATAATATTTAACATATGTATAATGCCTTTCCTCCAATAGGAACATAAAATACTGTGTTTTACAGCAACACCACCTCTGAACTGCAACTGCTTCTGGGAAAGAGAGGGTAGCATCTAGCACAGGGGTTGGCAACGTTTGGCACGCAACTCGCCAGGGTAAGCACCCTGGCCTGCTGGGCCAGTTTATTTACCTGCTGACGCTGCAGGTTTGGCTGATTGCGGCCCCCACTGGCTGCGGTTCGCCATCCCGGGCCAATGGGGGCGGCGGGAAGCAGCGCGGGCGAGGGATGTACTGGCCGCAGCTTCCCGCCTCCCCCATTGGCCCGGGACGGCGAACCGCGGCCAGTGGGGGCCGCAATCGGCCGAACCTGCTGCATCAGCAGGTAAACTGACCCGGCCCGCCAGAGTGCTTACCCTGGCGAGCTGCGTGCCAAACGTTGCCGACCCCTGATCTAGCGCATTACAAAACAGTGGTAGGGGGATTTTATGGCTAAATATATTGGGGCTGCCACCAGCTAAATTTTGATAAATCTTCATCTACACTATTTGTATTTCATTTTTGCTGTGGTGTATTCTGTCTCAATAGATCTCTAGTTACAGTTTTTTCTTAAACTGTCACTCTGAGAAACTCCAATGGAGCCTTTAGAATTCTGTGTGAATTTTGATGTAAAAATCTCCCACAGTGAGACTTGAAATACCATATGTAAAACCCAAGATTCCTTTGAGAACAGTTTAGAGAAATAAAAGCCTCAGTTCCCACAGAAAGCAAGTTTTAAACAAAATTATATTGTGTTCAACTTAATATATGTGGTGGGTATTTCTTAAAGGAACACCATCAAGTTTTTTAAAGTTAAAAAAAAATAAAACAGAAACCAGAACATATCCTTACATGCATTATTAATAAATTGTTTTGTGCTATAAAATTTAAGGAATATTAAAAAATATAATTTGCCTTTCATCACTGTCTGTGCATGGTTTGCATTTCATTTTGCTTGGATAATAACTCTAGACTGGTTAGTTTGCATTTGTTCCTAGTCTCTGTTACATTTTGTGGTTCTTATGCCACACTCAAAGTTAGAGTTCTAGTTTGGGGGTTTTCTTATTTGTCATCATTGAAATTGGGGTGGGGGGTTGAAATGAAAATATTACCAGTTGTAAAGATTTTCTAAAAATCTTTATTGTACCAAATCTAAATTTGGGTCTGAACAATGTCTACCAAAGTTAGAAATGCATAGGCCCTGATACAGGACAGTATTTAAGCAAGCACATGTTTAAATCCATCCTTCCTCAGGATAGCACTTTAATGTGCTTACCTCCCACTCACTTCAGTTGAGCACATGCTTAAGTGCTGAGGTGCTTAGGAATAATTCCCCGAAATTGGGTCATTTAATTAAGAATCACATAAGGGAATCACATTTACTCACAAGATTAAAGAGTTTGTAGAGCTGAGCCCTCAGGCCCCTATCATGTAAGATGTTCTGTTCGGGCAGAATCCTGCACCTGTGCAGAGCTTTGCTAATTTCAGCAGAGTTCTAGGTAGGCAAAGGGGTCCACTTTGGACAAACTTGCAGGACTGACGCCTTGGCTTGTGACCTGAAAGGGTGCTCTTTGGTCTTCCAACTTTGTCAATGTTATAAAAACCAAGTGTTATGTTGATATCAGAATTTTAAAAAAAGAAAATTAGTTAACTGATTTTTTAAAAAATACAAACACACACTCCAGTTGGACTTTTTAAGTTTAATGGAACTACTCGTGCATAAATTTAGGCATGCGTGTAAGTGTTTGCTGTATCCAGACCTGAATTAAGAATCATATTTTTTTCTCCTTCACAGTTTGTTTTGAGACATTTTAACCACAGAGTGATTTGGCATTTTAATTAGTCTTCCTAGGCTGATGATGATTTTCAAAAATCCACTAAAAATTTTGAAAATAAATGCAGCTTTATTGAGAAATGGAAGAACAATAGGCCCACTTAAGCCTGAGTTTTAGTATATTTTATGGAAATTGTTTCCAAAATTACAGTTTTCTGTTGCTGGTTAGTTCTATTTTGCTGGTATTGGTAAATAAACTGTCCCTTTGCTTTATTAGAGAGACAAGGTGAATGAGATAATATCTTTTATTGGAACAACTTCAGTAAGAGAGATAAACTTTCGAGCTTACATAGAGCTCTTCTTCAGGTCTGGGAAACTCACTAAGTAGTCCTGCCAGGAGTGCAGGGGACTGGACTAGATGACTCTTGAGATTTATAAGGGGCTGGGAAGACAGAACTGACATGATAGCCATGCCTATGATTCTATGTCTACACTGCAGTTAGATACCTGTGGCTGGCCCGTGTCAGCTGACTCAGGCTTCTGGGGCTCGGGCTCAGGTGCTGTATACTTGTGGTGTAGACGTTTAGGCTTGGGCTGGAGCCCAGGCTTTAGGACCCTGCAAGATGGTAAGGTCCCAGAGGTCACGCTACAGCCTGAAGCTGAACATCTACACCTGCAATTAAACAGCCCCTTAGCCTGAGTCTGAGTCAACCAGCAGGGCTGGCCGCAGGAGTCTAATTGCAGTGTAGACATAGCCTCAGAGTGTCAGAGCTAAATATAAGGTGGAACAGATTGTTTAGCATCAGTAGTTAACACACATTTCCAGAGACCATACAAGGTGAAATGGCCTGTTAAGACCCCTCCAGTCACAAGGAGGAAGGGAAGGGAGCGGGGTGGGGGGGGGTGGGGAGGGGAAAGCAACTGTGGTGGCAGGGTTGTTAGTGGGTTATAGGTTGTTGTAATACATATTAAGTTTCCCAGACCAGAAGAAGAGTTCTGTGTAAGCTCGAAAGCTTGTCTCTCTCATCAACAGAAGTTGGTCCAATAAAAGTCATTACCTCACCCACCTTGTCTCTCTAATATCCTGGAACTGACATGGCTACATACTTAATTCACATTACTGCTTACTAAGGAAATAATCCTGTACAGTTCATAAACAGCAAAAATCAAATTCCTTACTCTTGTTCTTGGTTTATTTACTGGTCAGTAAAAAGTCAGTGATCCAAGGCAATTGGCAGTGTTGTAGCCAAATCGCTTTTTTCATGGCAGAAAATGTATTGATAATTCTGATCAGTGCTGTTGGTGGAAAACATATAGTTGAATTCAAACTGCATCTGTTAGTGAAGACCCACAGCAATTGTGAATGTATAATTAATGAAATTTTGTAAGCATTGAATTTGTTAGTGCAGTAGGGCAATAGCCCTTCTATAAAAGCTGGACTTATTTCTCACAAAAGCCCACAAACCGATAAAAGTTATATTGCTCCCCTGCATGCTAACTCTGCTAAGCTTTTATTGTTTCCTGTGCCTCTGAGAAAAACCATGCTGCATTTAAAAATGCTTCTTTCATCATTCCGAGACTTATGTGCAGGCCCATTGGCTTCCGCTAATTGTTGTTTTTGTCTCAGCCAATCTTATGCAAGTGCTAATGAGCCTGATCTTGCAAAGTGCTGTGTTCCCTCAACTCCTGTTAGCTTTATGGGGAGCTGAAGGTGCTTAGAACCTTGCAGGAGGAACCTAGGATCTCACAGATTTGGGAACTTCTTAATTGGATCATCATATTTAAGTAACCTACTGCTGTTGTACTGTGAATATTAAAATTGGCAGCACGGACACTGCCACTAAGACTTAGCTAGAAATAAGGATTCTCCTCTCACTTACATCAGTGAGTCAATGGTGTAAGTGAAAGGAGAATTAGGCTCTAGGTCTTTCAGTAGACTGATTTTTATTACACCGTTAATAGGGGATATAATATGATAGCAAAAATATAAAATGTGTTGTCACTGGTTTTGTTCGTCAAAGCATAATTCTATCACCCTTCATATTTGCAAAAATAGGATTTTAGCCAAAAATCACGGTATAAAAGAAGCAAAAACACAAAAACCAGGCATAGTATTTGGAAAAAAAATAGAAAGAGGCTTTTTAAAAATTCTCTATAGAAGAATTCTCAGCTATTACTTTAATATGTGCCTTTTTTTTCATTTGCTTTTAAGCCAACATTGGAACTTATCAAAAGATTACATTTGGAAAAAGGTCTCGGAGCATTTTTCTCATTCCTTTTAAGCTACAGTATACGTGTGAAATTCAGGATGGGAAAATATTACACAAGTATTAGTTTGCCTTTGTTATTTTTTTAGAACATTTTCCCCAAATCAGCCTCCCTTCCCTCAACCTTCCCACCCTCCCCAAGATTCCAAAGGAAAAATGACATCAAATGGTAAAGCCCTGTTGAATGTTATTTCCAGAAGAATCCATGGAAATTTTGAATAGGATTTTAGCATTTGCACTGTAATGTACCATTGTTAAACAGAACAGCATATTGAAGAGTATTCACTCCCTGAAAACTTGCTGGTAAGCAAAAGCTGATGTTTCTGTACATATTACAAAACACTTAGGAATTTGTAACGCCTCAGATCTGTTAAATGATACGTACAGAAGTAAGAGCTGGAAATCTCCTGTTAGATCATCTTGACCGTCTCCTGGACACTGCAGGATTGTTCTCTCCATTATGGCACTTTGTCTCTCTAACTTTTAAATGTGCCAAGCTATGTGACTTCCATCACCACCTCCTTTGGGAGACTTTACTTGTACAATAGGCAACCTAAATATGCCTTTTCTTGAGTTAATTTCATTGCTTCTAGTCTTACCCCTTTGCATAATACTAAATTCATAGATCTTCCTTTGCTATTCGGTTACTTAATTTCTCCCCCTCACATATTTTAGTGTTTCCTAATAAATCAGCCACTCAGTCATTTATGTTGCTTGTTTCTGAATTTCTTCCAATTCGTCTACATCCTCTGGTACTGAAGAGTGGTGCCATTTCACCAGGACTGTATAGAGCGAGTGTGCTAAGTCTTTGTTGAAGGAGGTAATGCCTCAATGCAAGGAGCCAAACATGCATTCGTTTGTTTTGTGGCCATAGAAATTTCAGGTTCACAAGGAATACAGGACTGCACCATAAGTATGTGTTTTTAATGGGTTCACTATTCATCAAAATTTCATTTAGTTTGGTTTTTACTCTAACCCCAAGATCCCTGTTATTCCACATGTCGCCATGTTGATGGTACATAAAGCCTCATCTAGTTTACAACTTGCACGTTAAGTATTGTAGTTAGCCCTATTCAGAGCTTTTCCTGACATTTATGTCATCCATATAAAGAGGATAGCTTCATTATTATTATTACTTAAATTAGGATCAGTCCACTTGCCAAGAGTTCCTTAGGTAGGGTTACCATATTTCAGGTTCCCACAAAGAGGACACTGCTGGAGGGGGAAAGAGCTGGGGGGGTGGAGAAGAAGAGGGGGATCTGGAAGGGGTACAGTTGGGGGTGCTAGAGGGTACCTGTGGTGGGGGTATTCACTGGAGGTGGGGGGCAGTGATGCTCCCTGTCATGGTAGCAGGGCAGCTGGCGCAAGCCCAGGATGCAGCAATGTCTGTCAGTCAGCACCTCCCTGCGGGAACCCCTCCCCAGGACTGGGACCTGGGTGGGCGGGCGGAGCAGGGACCAATCAGCTGTGGATGCAGGGGAGGGACCAATTGGGAAGTGGACCAATCTGAGCTCTTTCCAAGCTGCAGCTTGCCTGCTCTGCAAAAGCCCCGAACATTTCCTGTTGTTTGAAAAATCCACCCAGACAGAGAAAGGAAACTCAAAAAAGAGGCTATGTCCTGGAAAACCTGGACATATGGTAACCCTATACTTAGGGCATATCTACACTATGGGCACTACAGTGGCCACCGCAATGGTGCTGCAATTATGACATTGTAGTACCATAATGTAGATACTTCCTATGTTGACAGAAGGTATTTTTCCGTCAATGTAGATAATCCCCCTCCCCAAGCAGTGGTAGCTAGGTCAGCAGAAGATTTCTTCCATCAGTCTAGCCGTGTCTACACCAGGGGCTAGGTTGGCTTAAGTATGATGCTCACACCCCTGAGTGTGAAAAATTCACAACAGAGTAATGTAGCTAGGCCCATCTAAATTTTAAGTGTAGAGCAAGATGTAGATGGATGAAGAGGGTTGTAAGACTTTTTAACAAGGAGACCATAAGTTTTCAAATGTCACTTTTGAAGTGCAATCAGCCTCCATGAATGGAAAATTTCTGTGTGCAGCGTTGTTGTAGCTGTATTGGTCCCAGGATATTAGAGACATGAGGTGGGTGAGGAATATGCTTCTCTCACCAACAGAAGTTGGTCCAATAATGGAAAACTGCTGTAATTCACATATCCTTAAGGGGTCTTGACTCTTCCTGCAGGCAGGCACTGGATTGCTGCCTCTATAAGAAGCATTCATTTCACTGCCATTCATATGAAAATAGTGGAAAATCTTGCCCTAAAGGTAACCAACCCCTGCAGTTTTGCCTATCGATCACAGGGATCACTTGTCTGGGAAGACAAAGCAGTTGTTAATTGTCAGATGCCCAACCTTACACCTTCGGTGAAGACAGTAAACCATCAGAACAATCAATAATTGACAGAAGTCAGCTAGCTAATATAATATAACTTCTTCCAAGGAAAAGGCAAAATACCTATGCACTACAAATGTCTTATTCTTTGTGTCTATCTAATCGAGGCATATGTTGTCCTTATTATATTTGATAACCATTTATTAATTAGATAACATTTCTTATAAGGCTTATCAGCTATTCTGAATGGTATTGGATGTGAAATATAATGTGTAATGAAGTATGATGGTGATGTTTTTGTGGCCATATTTATGTTTTTAGAATTATGTTGTACATATTGCATAAGCCCTCTGAGTGTATTTCCAACACTTAACAAAGTTAAAATCAGCATTAGCTCCAGACTATCCTCACATTAAATACCAATATAAACCTCCAGAATAATATCAACATACACAATACCACCTAGGGTGACCAGACAGCAAATGTGAAAAATCAGGACGGGGGGGAGGGGTAATAGGAGCCTATATAAGTAAAAGACCCAAAAATCGGGACTGTCCCTATAAAATCGGGACATCTGGTCACCCTAATACCAGCATGGGAAGCAAACAAAAGGCTTTTCAGTCATTCCAATGCAAACTTTTTGTATTCATTTCTGAGAGATTTGTAACTTGGAAAAAACTATTTGTTCTAGATGAAACTGGAAATTAAATCTGGGTCTCCTGTGAAAGCTGTGGATGAAAACATTTTTTTGTTTTGCTTGTTTTCCATCAGATTTTCTCCAAAAATGTTCAGGTTTTAATTGAAAAATCAAAACCCTGAAAACTGATTTTTGTTTGTTTTAATGACTGAATTTTTTGATGACAGCCCAAATATCTTTGATGAAAACGGAAAATTTCCAGCCAACATTTTTGCTTATTTGAAAAGCCATTTTTGTTTGAAAAACATTTAGTTGGAAAATTTTCAACTCGCTTTACTTGAGGCACAAATGCAATGACCCAACTACTGCTTCCCTTAATCAACGAATTCATTCCATTGTTATCTTCAGATTAGATTCTTGTAAAAGCACTCTAACTGGGGCAACATATAGGGGGGGGTGTATGCTGAGGTGTGATTGCAGCACATGTAGACATACCTAAGCAAGGTTTAATCTAGTTAGTATGGGTACCAATAGCAGTGAAACTATGGCAGCATTGGCTGTAAAAGCCCACCTGGGACCCTGGGTAGTTACCTGGGTGGCTGGCCCATTCTAAATCCTATGGTGTTGCAGCTTCATTGCTATTGGTACTTGTGCTATCTAGATTAAAGATAGTTAGGGGACGTCTACATTCGCTGCAATCATACCTGTGATGGCAGTCTAAACATACCAATGTGGTGGCCCACTTGTTAAGGAGAGTATCTAGCTGCAAGCATATTCCACCATAGCTCCATGATCTGCACTGCCTGCCTGTGGGCTTTTAGGTGGAGTTTAAGGTGTCGTTTTTTCCCCCCACCGATAAAGCCCTATGTGACTTAGCACCATCCTTCATGAAATATTGCCTCTCTCCTTCAGCTGTACTTCCACATTTGAGATCTGTGGAGACATTCAAGCTAGACTCATTGTCCTTGGTATAAGGGGGCTGCTGGCAGGGGTTTCTCCATGAGAGGCTCCCTTTCTTTGGAATCTAATCCTTGGTACAAAAGAGCCCAGATCTGTGGACCTTTACGGCACACTGCAAGAAAACTTCAAAAGAAGCCCATGCTGCCTGAGGGAGATGCATAGGTAAAGTGAGGGATTTACTTATGTGGCTGCTGTTCATTTTGCTTTTCAATATATTGATTGTATTTTAACCAATTGCCTAGTGTGTTATAAGTGTTTTTATAAAGCCAGATAGAAGAAGGCCCCAATCCTCAGTTGTGACTTTTTTATATTATAATCGTAAGAAAACATAGACCACTTAATCAACAGATCACAGTAGATAATGCCATATGGTCGTGCAAGACTGCTTGAGGTTAAATATATTATGTTTATTAGAAAATCCTGGGCACAACAAATTGATTTTTATAGACAGAATTTCAGCCTTAAATCAGAACTTAACACCCTTTGTTTACATCACACCCTTAACATTGCTTTAATGTAGTTTAGTGTGTCAGAGCTGATTTTATTCTTATCATTTTGTGGTACTGTATGATAGGGAAGGAGGTGCAGGAGTACTGTGCTCAATGGCAGCTCATTAGTTCGTACCTGTTATTTTGCCTAAAATGTTACTGTGCTTCTAGTTGCTTTAAATCGGGTCCCTAAGTTGTTGTAGGTGAATATAAACAATGTGCGAGGATAGTAGGATGCGCTCCAAACAAGCTTTTAAGAAGTCTTAATATAGGCTGAAGTTCACTGATTAAGGGATGAAACTCTAGTTGTAAGGTGAGTTTCCAGTGGAACATCGGTTAGTCGGGAGAACAGAATAAGGAAATTCATGATAAATTTAATTCTTCCAGTAAAGTATCTTCATTTTAAACAGAGCGTCCTCTGAGTATGCTGAAAAGGATGACCAAATTTCTAAATACCTGTCGTCTTTTTGGTGTTTCTTGTGTATGTACTTGGTGGGAATGTTTTTCCATTCCAAGGACATTCCCGATTTTGTTATGCCACAATTCCAGAAGAAGTCACATTTTTCCAATAACGTACAATACAAGGTCTTACTGCTAACAAAAAAGAAATGAATTTGTCATTCTGTTTAAAATGTAGATCCTTTACTGGAGCATTAAGTAAGCAGTTCAGCAATCTCTAGGAAGTTGGCATTTTGTCATAAAATGAATCTTTCTAATTTGGTGGTTCTGCTGTGGCACAACCACACTCATTGACTGTCTGGCAACAGGGCAGGCAAGTTGCAGGCCCTCATTGCTGACACCATTCAAGGTGAAGTGGGCAGTCAACACCTCTGCAGTTGTAGGATAAAGCTTGACTTATTATAAAGTTATTAAACACTTTTCACAAAACAGTCACTCCATATCTGACTACTCAGTCCTCATCCTCTAAGGAAACCTGCACCACAGCTTCAAAAGATGAGCCTGGGAGTTTACCCTCATAACTACTAAAAAGCATGGACTCAGTAAAGACACTGGATTTATGGCTCATTATAACAGTCTGTAACCCCCTTAACCCTTCTTTGTCCTACAACTGCAAATATGTTAACTGGCCATTTCACCTTGAATGTTCTCGTGCAACATGTGTTAACTCCTTATGTAAACAATATATTCCATCTTGTGTTTAAAGCTGTGACACTCTGAGAATCTTTCCCAGGCCTGAAGAAGAGCTCTGTGTAAGCTCAAAAGCTTGTCTCTCACCGACAGAAGTTGGTCCAATAAAATATATTACCTCACCCACCTTGTCACTCTTATATCCTGGGATCAGATAGATGGATACAACAACACCACAAATATCAAATAGTGATGACTATCAGCTGCAGCTACCATAGTAGCTGCATTCAAATCAGTGACCAAGAGATGAAAAACACTGTATCCCGTTATCCATACTATGGTCTAAGACAGACAGAAATGTGATGAATGAACAGCTTGCTCTCATTCCTACCACTTCCCAAACCAAATGTAAAACAAACTCATTAAATTGTATAGTTCTTCTGTGAATGCGGCAGTCTTGCCTTCCCACTCCCACTCCAGTACCATGCCCCTTTCAAATGCAAAAGCCCTCACACACACATATATCTATAAATTAATATTATAATCAATCGGTGACTCAGAGGGTGTTCACTCTTAATTAGCTCTTCCACATAATATGGTATTGAACACAGATCTGAGTCCTATTTCTAGAGACGTTTCTCTTAAAGAAGTAAAGAAAACAATCTGTAAATAGCTTGGTCTTATCCATCACCATGATCTATCTTCATAACGACAATAAAAATCATGAATTTATGTCAGTCCCCTAGGCACTTCAAGCTACTCAGTCATAGTTTATTTGGGATTAACAAATTATTGTTACTTTCTTAGGCTTGCTGAAATGCCATTTTGGCACATGTCCATGGGAGAAAGATTACACGTTAAGGAAAGGGAAGCTACATTTTTTGCTCACACAGTTTTATAGTGATAATGAAAATTATGAACAATAGATGGATGGAGTTCTTAGAAGGAAATTATCATGATGATTTCAAGCATGGCTGAAAGGTGCTGGGAAAAGTCTAAGTCTTATCTTGCTAACAAAGAAGCAAAAATAACTTATTAACTTTGGTCATTTGGTACATTTGCCCTTTTCCTCCTTTTACATATTTTATGTTAAGCAGTGACTTTAAAACTTTGGTTTATTTGGAGGCTATTCATGTATGGTATAGGAATAGCAGTATATAAACTGTCCATGAAATTGTGTGTTCCCTCCCCTTTTGTGTGGGGGAAGTGGTGTCTCCTTTCTATAACCTAATCTAAAACCAAAATAGCTTTTTGTTTTCCGGTTATAACAGTCCTGCCTCTGAGTCACCATATGAAACAGAGGTTGGGAAGTCTTGAATACTGTAGATCAAGCACTTCCAAACCAGCTTTTTGGCTGAGTTTTATGCATGCTACAAGCAAACTAATGCACACGAGTATCCAGGATACTCAGCCAGTAATTCATGAGAGTCCAAAATATTCTGCTTGGAATGAATCATAACATCATAGATGATAGGGTTGGAGAAGGCCCCTTAGGTCATCCAATCCAACTCCTCTGCATTTTCTATGATAATTCCACTAGAATTTCATCTAATGAATCTTTGAAAACCCCTAATGTAGGTGACTCAGCTACCTCACTAGTCAGTTTATTCCATTGCCTAATTGTCATGACTCTTAAATGTTGTCTCATGTCTAACCTGAATGTTTCTATCTTAACTTATACACCATTATGCCTTGTTTGACCAATTCATGACTGCAGAACACAGTCCTTTCCTCTCCCTTCTGCAATATATCACTCAAGGATTTGTAATTCATTTAAAATGGCTTTTTTCCCACTAGTCATATAAATAATTCTATCAAGTATCCTTCAGATGTCTTGTAGCACTTTTAGAGAGACAAGGTGAGTAAGGTAATATCTTTCTTTTGTTGGACCTCACCCACCTAGTCTCTCCAATATCATGGGACCGACACAGCTACAACAACACTGCATTCTAGCACTTTTGTCATTTTATTTGCCCTTCTTTGAACTTTCTCTCATGTTTGTCTTTTTATAATGAGGGGCTGAAAACTGCACTCCATATTCTAAGCATGGATTTATTGTTATTACTAATGATATCTCTGTAGTCGATGATCACCTTTAAAAACTTTTCAGTTGACAGTGAATTAACATAACTGCGATATTCTGAATACTTGCTTGTATATGAAATATCTAGAGAACAGTGTGAACATTGTGGGGACATTTTCTAGTTGTCAAATGCAAAAAATGGTTTTCAGGCCTGTCATTGAACAGTTGAGGATGGCATCTCTTACATACTATTATATTCAGTTTTGGTAATTGGAACTCCCAGCGTACTCCTTTAAGGTGAAAATCACCAGCACATGGTCTATGCTCCGACTTAAATCACTCCCATGGTTAAGCCCTATTTTGAGGACTTAGTGCTGGTACAGCACAGGGGTAAATTTCATCATTACTGTTTTCTAAGTAAGGGTTTCCCAGTCCGTAGCTATGTAGATTGTTGATCTTTGTAGTTAATGTAAATTTATCCATGACAATGTTTGCAGACTGCTTTTGTGGGAGATTGGTGGTCTACGGATGCTTTCTTGGTGGTCTGCAGAATGAAACATTTTGAGAACCATGCAATGGGGGGACTGGGAGGGTGGAAAAAGACTTGATCCAGGTGGGGAATTCTTTCTAAATGAACTGGAGAATCACTGCAGTATTTTAAATCTTACAACATATTTATTTGTTTTTTGCATAAGCTTGCCAGAGCATGCTGATGATTAACCTTCCTGATATTAATTATCCATTGTACCATAATTTATCGTATGCCAATTTAATCAATGTGCGTTTTACATGGTTCTTCAGGTTAATTAATACTGCCCGTAGAAAAGTCTAGGTCATAGCTTGCAAGGCTCATTGTTGAAGGACACATCTTTATACATCATTCCATGAGGCAGTTGCACCAGATATACCAGACATAATTTACACCTCAGACATAAATGCACCTCACCCATAATTTACTTATTCCATGATACTTTTAGTCATACAGCGTCTAAGTTCTTTAAATTTGTATTTGGTGCTGTGTCAAAAAGATATGTGAAATCAAGATAAATTGTGCCCACTGAATTTCCTTTGTTCTGCAAACCTATAATTATATCAGAAAAGACTAGCACCTTTGTCTGGGATAATCTACTATATATTTCAGGAATTTACATTGTTTATCATAAGCACTATAATTTATCATGGCCATTTTTAGAAATAACAACATGAAGAAATCAATGTCATGAAAATATAGTTATTGAGACTCTTGGGCGTTATTTTATATCCCAAATAATGATTAATTTTTCATTTTTAGTGCGGAATCAGTGCACAGAATCAGTCAGGACACAAAAGAAAAAGATGTATTAAGTCATTCAGTCCATCTTCCTGCCAGTAACCTGTCCCCTACATTCAGACATTTTCTGGGCTGCATCTTCAAAAGTATCTAATGATTTTGCAGGACTCAAATTCTGGATGCTGAAATAGAGACCTATTAAAGGAGAAATCCGGCACTTTTAAGGTGTCTTAAGTTGGGCACCCACAATTATTATTCACATTTGAAAACTTAGGCATTTAGGTTTTCTGTCTAGTCTAATTTAAAATGTCCAAATGATGAGTCTTTTCCCTTGGGGAACTATTCTGAAGGCTACAATATCTCACTGTCAGGAAGTTTTTCTGATATTTAGCTAAACGTTCCATTTCTTAATTGCATGCCACTACTACTACTTATACCCTCCTGTCCCAACATAAATAATTACTCTCTCCATGCTGTTTATGCCCTTCAGATATAGACTATCAAGTTCCATATCCACCCTTTTGTCGTTTCTGAGCTAATCTACTAGATGCATATTTAGCTTCTGTAAGATTGTTCCAAAGCAGTGTTTTCAGTCACCAGGTCATATTTGTTGTTCTTTGAGAGCCTGGTCTAAAGTCCACTGAAGTCCCTGAAGTCTTTCCATTGATTTCAATAGATTTTGGATCAGGCCAATTTTTTGATATCTTTCTGAAGCTGAGCAAAATATTTCAGATGCGATCACAGCGGAGCCATCCATAAACAGTCTGTTAACTCCCTGCTCCATGATGCGATGCCTCTGCAGTTCTAAACTGCATTGGGCTTTTTGGCCTAATATCATGTTGCAAACTTTTGTTTCATTTGCTGTAATCTATTACCTCAAGGTCTCTTTCAGCTGCTGCGTCTCTATCTCCCAGAAGCATGCGAGTTTCAGATTGTTTATTCCCCAAATGTATTTCAACTTAAATCTGACTTTTTCTGTCCCTCTTGTTAATCTCTCTAGGCTTCATTGCAGTATTTCTTTCTCCTGCCCAATATCTGCAGCTCATCTTAGTTTTTGATAATCTGCACATATAATTAACCTGCTTCCTCTTCTAAATCATTAATGAAGGCATTACCTAGGATAGGGCCTAATGCTGATCCCTGTGGATCCCCAGCATGTGCTACATGCTAACAGTTTTGAACAAAGGAGCTACCATGCCATAGATGAGCTTTGTAAACCCTGATCAGCTCTCAACATGATATTTTTAATTGTCCTCTTAAACAATAGGCAATTTGGTGAGGGGAAACCTCATAGCTCCTTGGGGAATTAAAGCTCTTGCTGAGAAGCCACCGCTTTGGTCTTTTGTGTCACCATGGTCTTATCCCAGAGCTCTTGCTCTCTGTTTGCCTTTCAGGCATTTTGCAGCTTCAGTCTCCAGGCTCTCAGTAAAGTTTGTTCAACTTCTTGCCCTCACACCCAGCCATTCATTGACATGTCAAAATCCCCTAGTACCAAAAGACATAGCCTACCTAAAAAAATGAAACTCTGACGGCTTGTCTACACACAGAGTTACACCAATTAAATTGAAGGTGTGTAATTTTAAACCAGTTTAGTTAAACAGGTGAAAAAGGTTGTGTGGACATGGTTATGGAGGCAGTGTGACTTAGTGGACAAAGCAATGCCTGGGTTATGTTCCTGACTCTGCCTCTGGCCTCCTGGGAAAATCATTTAACTTATCTGTGCTTCAGTTTCCCTGTCCATTGCATGGAGTTAGTGATACTGACCTCCTTTGTAAAGGGCTTTGAGATCTATGGATGAAAGGTGCTATATAAGAGCTAGGCATTCTTATATTTATTTATTTTATTTTGGCTTGAACCAGGTTTAGTTTGGTTTTAAGTTAGAACACAATAAGCTACTTTGAAGCTGAAATAAGAGTAAACCCACACCGGTTTGCTCTGGTTTAACTAAACTGGTTTAATTAAACCATGCAAGTTTGTGTTTAGACAGGCTTTAATTTGATTATTCACTCTTCTCTTTTTCCACATTTACTTCAGTCTGGGAATTTTTGACCACTTACTCCCAGATTTCTGATTTCCTTCAGGTTCACTGTGGTGTGGATTTAGAGCAAATTCAAATTTGACACGCCTCCTGTTGTACTGTTGACGTTTTAAAACAAAAACATCAACAAGGCTTCATAAATGAAACTTCTCCAAGACCAGTAGTTTGCTATGTCAGTCTCTCCAAAGTGTCAGCCTTGAATATACATATAGCCATTTAAAAAGATGCGTTCTATTAATAAACAAAGTGCCTGATTCTCTACTGCTTTGCAGCTTTTGTAGGCATTTATACCTGGGCAAATTAGGGGTAAAATGCTACCAATTGTAGCATTTTATATCTACTTGATGTGTGTCCTGTACCATTTTTTCCTGTGGACAAAGTAGTATAAGTTTAAGACTGTATCATATTGCATATGCACAACAGGGCAGAATTAATTTGCACAGGCAACCTTAATTCTGGTATTTCCTAACTTTTGAGTGCTTGCTTTTGCAACTTTAACCTTCTTTTAGCATAGCGTTTTTTGTATGCAGCAAATTATTTCCTCTAGTATAACTAAGACTTTTCTAAACTGCAGTGGAATCAACAATGTATTGTGTATGCTTGCCAAGTATAATCCAATTTCTAAGCATCCTCATCTATCTTTCTCTCCTTTAGATTTTCCGCAGGGTGCATTAGAGGAAGCAGAAAAGCCATGAAAATCTGAAGAGGACTCTCAGGAGGATTTTTCTTTTACAATGCAGCTGTACCAATCCATGTTACTCTATTCTGAATGGAGCCTTCAGAAGGAGAAGGTCCCACTAATTGTACAAAAAAGTTTATTCACATCAAATTGATTAGATTTCCTTGCCAACTACTCGTCTTAGCATCCATTCTCTGGATAAAGCCTAACCACTTATGAAACTGTTGTAGCAAATGTTTGTTAATCTGCAATATCAGCCCATCATAAAGATCCTGTTCACTGATCAAAGACTATTTACACACATTTAAAAGCAAACTGTGTTTCATGGTATGTTTTATCTGACTTTTTAGATATTCTGTACTCCCTCTCCCTTTGCGATTATGTTACCATTTTCTCATAATGTCACAGTTTGAGCAAAATAGCCATCTCCTTTCCTCTTCTGCAGACCAATCACAATTTCCACACAGGTGAATTCACCACAAGAAGAAAGGCAGATTTTCCACCAAGGCTTCCCTATCCCCCTCCTCCCTGATTTATACATTTGCTCTCAAGAGATACAGTGTAAAATATGGTTATGACAAGGGCAAAATGTCTCCTTCCCTTTTCCTGTTACATAAGTCTTGTGAATAAAGTTTACATTGTAATTACCCTAAGCACTCTGACACATGGATCTTCTTATTGTGTTTTTTACTGACACATTAAGTATGCTGATATATGATATTCTTATGAATCAGTCTGTTCTGGTTAGGGACAAGATTTTCAGATATGACTAGTGATTATGAGTGCATTAAATTTTGCTAACCCAATGTGAGACAGTTCAAAGGGGATCTGATTTTCAGAAAGTTTGACCCCTTTGAAAATCAGGTCCTGTTAAAGTGTCTACAAATGGGAAACCCTAAAATAGAGGCACCCAAAATCACCTTTGAAAATCTTGGCCTAGATTTTTGAAATGTCAGGCGCATATATGAATTACTGAGAGTAACATGGATGCAATGTCAATGTAAAGATGTATGGAAGGGTCTGAAAATAACTGAGACCTGGCTCCAAGATATGCAGCCAACATCTGCTTCCTTTTGGTTTGGCCTCATGGTGGATCAGACAAAAGTACAATTTCCAGCCTGCTTGGCAGCATATTCCTAGTGGACAAGTGTACACATTGCAAAAGCTGTCATCAAACTTGGCACCCGTGTTGTCTATCTCAGCAGAGACACCAAAGACTTTGGCTATGTCTACGCTAGCACTTTTGTCGGTAAAACTTTTGTCAGTCAGGGCATAGGCGCTGACTTCCACTCCCGCCGGTGGGTGCTCAACCCTCCCTCTGCTCCTGGCCCCCCCGACTCCACCCTTCCATGAGGCCCTGCCCCGCCCCCATTCCAACCCCTTCCCCCAAGTCCCTGCCCCAACTCCACCCCGTCCCTGCCCCTATTCTGACTCCTTCCCCAAATCCCCACCTCAGGCCCGCCTCTTCCCCACCTCCTCCCCTGAGTGTGCCACGTTCCCACTGCTCTTCCTCCCTCCCAGAGCTTGCTACGCTGCCAAACAGCTGTTTGGTGGTGGCCGGGTGGGAAGCGCTGGGAGGTAGGTGGAGGAGGAGGTGGGGCAGGGCGGGAGGGGAGCTTGACTGCCGGTGGCTGCAGAGCACCCACCAATTTTTCCCCATGGGTGTTCCAGCCCCGCAGCACCCACAGAGTCGGCGCCTATGGGTCAGGGTGTGTTTTTTCACACCCCTGACTGACATAAGTTTCATGGAAAAAAGGGCTGGTGTGGACAGCACTATGTTGGTGGGAGAGCATTTCCTGCTGACATAGCTACTGCCGCTCATTGGGGGTGGTTTAATTATAATGAATGGAGAGCTGTCTCCCACTGGCATAGAGCGGCTACACAGGAGACCTTTCGGCACCACAGCTGCGGCGGTACAGCTGTGCCACTGTAAAGTCCATCGTGTATCCATAGCCTAAGTCAGCATAGAGATTCACTGTTCTAACTTCTCACTCATAGAAGAGATTCCTTCAGTTCAGTTATGAAACCTGCTGGCAGGGGTGACAATTGCAAATTTATATTACTACTGTCTGCCATGTATCTGTTCCGTGGATAAAGAGGGAAGTTTATTCTCCAGGACTTCCAGTGCAGTAACTTTCATAAGCACGAAATCTATTTTCAACCCCTTTCCCCCTTGCCCCTCTCCAAAAATCATTTCCTCCTTCCTGTACCAATTGTGCATTGCCCGTTAGCCTCCCATGCAGTTCCATGGTGCTGCACCGTCAGGAATATCAATAACGTTTATATCACTGCAATTCTACAGAGTTTTTTTGAGCTGACTTTTTAAATGGAGCCAAGCAGCCAGGGAGCAGGTGGCCCTGGATCTGGAGTGAAGCTGCAGGGCTTCCATCCAGATGGCCCTGTCCCCTGGCAGCTGTCAGGGAGCTACAGCTCATGGGGGCCAAAAACCTCCCTGGGGGAGAAACTCCACCTCTCTGGCCTGGAAAGATTCCCCCTGCTGGAGTGTTCTTCCCTCTCTCTCCCTCCCACATGTTTTCCCCCAGGAGAGCAGTATATGACCCATTGTAAGGAGACTCTGCTGCTCTGCTAAAATCGCACAATAAAGTAATCTCCTGTAGTCTCCATATACACCTCAGTGACCAAAGAAAATCCATGGGGAACTGATCAATTACTTTAGCTTATTAGGCTTAAACTTTAACCACAGATTTCAAATCTTCTCTGGTCTCAGTGGCTGCTAGGTAACCTAGAGAAATCAACTACAATTACTATTAAAAATCCCTTCACTGTACCATAGAAGTGCCATTACACTGTAGAATCCTGAACCAAAGAATCCTGTACTATTATATACATATATACTATATGTGGGAAAGAAAACCATGGGGCTTTAGTGGGATATATTACACTGTAATACTTATCATTATTAGATCTGATCCAATCACCCAAAACTGCCATTGCCTTCAGTGGGAGTTATGGGTAAGCAATGAGTAGAGGTTCAGGTCAGTTATGTGAAATGCTTGTATTTACATGACATTTATTTAACATCAGTGAAACATGTTTGTGTTGGTGTTGCTCCTGTTTGCCTATTTTACTCCACGCTGTGGGAGGGGAAGGCTCTATGGGGAGTCAACCCATAACACTGTTGAAGGGGGAAAAACATATTGGTTATAAAACAAAGAAAGAGAAAATTGTGCATAGTAGTATTTTATGGTCTCTTTAGAATGTGATAAATTATGCTATTCAATAGTATCATTGGGATTTAAAGCAGCGATATTTGCACTGGGTACAAAAACCATTTGTTTTTCCCATGGCCAAATAATCCAGGTAATTCAGAGGAAATAAGTCACTGCAATTTAGTGGTTTATAGAACAATGCAACAGGAAATAGTATGAAGAAGCTCTCAGCAGTGTTCAGACTTAGTATGATTTTTTTTCTTTTATATCTGATTTTTGTGGCTGGGGGAAAAAATCAAGGCGAAATTAGAAGATTTAAAAAAAAAGTGATCCAAGCCAAAAATATGAAGGAAGCATTACTAATTTCAGGGGACCAAATGTTCAGTTCTCAACATCAATGTTTCTGAGGCAAAGAAAGATATTACTGGCGATGTCATTCTATAATGTGCAGAACTTGGCAACAATACTTTGTCAGGTCTCTTGCTAATAAGTAGACCACATTACTGCAAAATGAGGTTGGGATGTAAATACAATTTTCTTATCTAGAATCCTAGTTATTTATACTATAAAAAGAATACTCATATAAAACTTCTTATTTTCATTCAACCAAACTTTAATATGCAGAGTGTCTATGCTTCATCAAGTTATTTGAAGAGAATGTTATATTTGATTTGGTTGTTAGAGCAAAACAAAGTTTAAGCAATCATTTTGTTAAAATCAATTTTAGACATATCTAAATGTAGAATTAGTGACATTTTAATACCATCCTATCAGCGGTCCCAACTATTGTTATTGTTCATAGCTACAGCACTTTTAAATGTGTTTTCTAAAATAAATCATAATATGAAATGAAATATACATTTGATTTTCTTTGAACAGTTGCATTTTTTGTAAAATTTATTTGCTGAACAATATTTGTCCAAGGGCTTTTTCTTTTCTTTTCCCCCCCCCCCCCCCTTGCATTTTTAGAACAACACACTAATAGGATTAGTTATCTAATGACCAAAATCCAGTTGAGTTTCTGAAAACTTGGGCTCAGTTTATCTTTTGGGGTTTGAATACAATCCTGAATTCAAACCAACAGATCCTTGTGGTTTGCCTATTCCCACATTGATTCTTCTGTCCAAATAGTATTCAGCTAAGACAAAGAATAACAATATTTCTATATTTCAAGGAACTGGATTTCACTTTAAAAATAGTATGTGTTTTCTCCTCTTCAACATTTACTGTACAGACTGTATTAGAGGTATATCTGAATGTTCTTATACTTGTTCTTGTACTACATATGAAAAGTAATTTACTGCCATGAACTAAGGTATGCTGAGCAGAGATTGTAATTTCCATGTGAAATCCTTTCAGTAGAAAAAAAATTACAGTCTATGACTCATGCTTAATAAATATCTTTCCTTATCAAAATATCCTGTTTACAAAGTCTATATTTTAAAAAGAAAACAAGCTGCAAAGGTATTTGTACAATATATGGCACCGTTCTGTGCCAAACTTCTGTTATTGCTTTGTTTGACATTAGTCTTGAGTTTGCTGTTGCTTTGTATTCAATTACTTTTTGACACAAAACTTCCTGCACACTGGCTAACCTGTAACATAGCATCCTTCCAATATTTACACATTGTTCTCACATGCATGCTATAGTGGACTTAATGCCTTTGCAACCCTAGAGATCCTTAATTTTTCAAAGCATGGATCATGTTCATTCATATGAATCATGCTGTGACAAGTTCACTGAGTGCCCTCAATTCCTGGTGGAAGCAGTGAAATATTTGGGGTGGTCAGCATCTCACAGAAGGCAGGATTGGCCCTATGATTAGCAAATGTGATCTAAAGCTGCCCTGTCTTCAGATGCACCAGTTTTATGAAAACAGGCCATTCAGATGCTGTTGTGGATCATGAATTAAAGCCAGGATTGCCATTGGCCAGAGGTGAGACTAGCTAACCCTTGCGGTCCCTTCTAAACCTATGGGTCTATGAGTCATATAAAGATTGAAAAACATGGTTTGGTTTAGCGTCTGAAACCACTTCTCTACAGTTTTTGCAATTTTATGTAATAAACAATGTCAGGAATTGCTATACCACCCCCCAAACTCCACATTCTTACAGATGAAAGGAAGTTTAGAACCTGAAATATCAAACACAGGATTAAAAATAATGTTCTGAGAGATTATTTATTTTGGGATCTTGGTATATCTGCTTTGCTGTGTGCCCATATGTCTTAACTGTGACCAACAGATCACCGCACAGATATCTAGCAGTTTTATTAGCATTAAATGTAGAACAAGTGATTTTAATTAGTCACAGGGTAGAAACATAACACAGTTAAGTGATTTGACTTGGTATCTTCTGGCAACGGGTCTTGGCCACCGTAGTCTGTACATCTGCTCTGATCAGGAGCACAAAAGAAGTGCAAAAAGCAGAGATCTATCCTGACTCTTTACTTGTTATTAAATACTGTGGTATTTCCCAGATGTTTCAATATTGTAGGAATTTGGATGGGCAATATAACACACTAGTAGTTAGACTCAATTATTGTTACAGTTTGAAATTTCCTGCTTGTGACTACATTAGCGCTCTCTCTCTCTCTCTCTCTCTCTCGCTCTCTCTCTCTCTCTGTGTTCAATAGGACAAGTTTCAGTCTAAACCCAGTTATTAAAAAAGGTGGAAGAAGGGTTGAAAAAATTAACCAGTTATCATAATAAGGACTAAATAAATAACTAAGGCCTTGTCTACACTACGAGAGTAGTTCGATTTTACTTAAATCGAATATTTGGAATCGATATTGCAAAGTCGAACGTGTGTGTCCACACTAAGGACAGTAATTCGACTTTGTGAGTCCACACTAACGGGGAAAGCGTCGACATTGGAAGCGGTGCACTGAGGGCAGCTATCCCACAGTTCCCGGAGTCCCCGCCGCCCATTGGAATTCTGGGTGGAGCCGCAAATGCCTTCTGGGTAAAAAAAAAAGGGGCCAGGGTGCTTTTGGGTAACTGTCGTCATCCGTCCATCACTCCCGCCCTCCCTCCCTCCCTGAAAGCGCCGGCGGGAAATCATTTCGCGCACTTTTCAAGTCATTGACAGCGCGGACGCCACAGCACTGTGAGCATGGAGCCCACTGCAACCATCGCTGCAGTTGTGGCCGCTCTCAACGCCTCGCAGCTTATCATACAGGTTGCCCTGAGGCAGATGCAGAAAAGTCAGGCGAGGAGGCTACGTCAACGCGGTGATGACCTGAAGTCTGAGAGTAGCACAGACCTCTCAGAAAGCAGGGGACCCAGCGCCGAGGACATCACGGTGGCAATGGGTCATGTTGATGCTGTGAAACGGCGATTCTGGGCACGGGAAACAAGCACTGAGTGGTGGGACCGCATAGTGCTGCAGGTCTGGGATGAATCACAGTGGCTGCGAAACTTCCGCATGCGGAAGGGAACTTTCCTTGAACTTTGTGAGTTGCTGTCCCCTGCCCTGAAGCGCAATGACACCCGGATGCGACCAGCCCTGACTGTCCAGAAGCGAGTGGCCATAGCCCTCTGGAAGCTTGCAACGCCTGACAGCTACCGGTCAGTCGCGAGCCAGTTTGGGGTGGGCAAATCTACCGTGGGGGTTGTTGTGATGCAAGTAGCCAAGGCAATCGTTGATGTACTGCTGCCAAAGGTAGTGACCCTGGGAAACTTGGAGGCGATCATAGATGGCTTCGCAGCGATGGGATTCCCAAACTGCGGTGGGGCCATAGATGGAACTCACATCCCTATCCTGGCACCGGACCACCAGGCCAGCCAGTACATTAACAGAAAGGGCTACTTTTCCATGGTGCTGCAAGCACTGGTGGACCACAGGGGACGTTTTACCAACATCAATGTCGGATGGCCGGGCAAGGTTCATGACGCTCGTGTTTTCAGGAACTCTGGTCTGTTTAGACGGCTGCAGCAAGGTATTTACTTCCCGGACCACAAAATAACTGTTGGGGATGTGGAGATGCCTATAGTCATCCTCGGGGACCCAGCCTACCCGCTAATGCCCTGGCTCATGAAGCCCTATACAGGTGCCCTGGACACTGAAAAAGAACTCTTCAACTACCGGCTGAGCAAGTGCAGAATGGTGGTGGAGTGTGCTTTTGGACGTCTCAAGGGGAGATGGAGAAGCTTGCTGACTCGCTGTGATCTCAGCGAAACCAATATCCCCATTGTTATAGCAGCTTGCTGTGTGCTCCACAATCTCTGTGAGAGCAAGGGGGAGACCTTTATGGCGGGGTGGGAGGTTGAGGAAATTAGCCTGGCTGCTGATTACTCACAGCCAGACAGCCGGGCGATTAGAAGAGACCAGCGGGAAGCGCTGTGCATCCGGGAGGCTTTGAAAGCAAAGTTCCTGAGTGAGCAGGGTAACCTGTGACTTTCTAATTTTGTGTACAGAGAAGCCTTCACCCCACTTCCAACACACGTTTCAAAATAAAAATAGTTCTACTTTGTTAAAGCACACCGTTTTCTTTAATACTGTTTTCGCGGGAATTTTTTAAAACTGGGACGCAGACTGTGGTGCGGAGCGGGTGTAGTGTAGTCGCGCGAATGCAGCTTCTAAACTCAAGGACTGACAGGCTCCGCTGCGGTGGGATGGTTCTTTCAACGGAGCCTGTCACCCCTCCTGATACGGACTGTGTGTATGGGGGGTCTATGTGAGTTTGTGGCAGGGGTGGGACGGTTACAGATCCCCTGCTGTGTGGCTCTGTGATCCTGCCTAAGGACCGCCGCTTAAGATCTCTAACTGCCCTCCCCTGACACAAAGTCACAGAGCAACCCACCCCCCACCACATAACATGAAAAGAACCTCCCAGACTAACCAGGGTAAGTAGTCACTGCATCACTGCACTATGTATGTGCCCTGCTGCTGTGCCTGCCCCCTACTATGTACCCTGCCAAAGGTGACTGTCCTGTCCAATTACCAACCCCCTTTCCCCCCCCTCCTCCAAAAGAACATGATGGAAACAGTAGTTAACAGAAACATATTTTTTATTATCAACTACACATGGGACTGGGAAGTGAAACTTGGACGGGGGCTTGTGTCAGGCGGGAAGGAAAGAACTTGTCAAACTTTGGGGAATGAGAGCCTTCTGCTGCTCGAGCTCTCTGCAGGGGTGGAGTGAGAGTTAGCAGGGACTCTGCCGCCTCTCCTTCTGTGCACTTTGGGTGAAGGGAGTATGGGACTTGGTGGCGGGGGAGGGCGGTTAGAGATGGACTGCAGCGGGGCTCTGTCCTCCTGCCTCCGTTCCTGCAGAACATCCACAAGGCGCCGGAGCGTGTCCGTTTGCTCCCTCAGTAGTCCAAGCAGGGTTTGAGTCGCCTGCTGGTCTTCCTGACGCCACCTCTCCTCCCGATCCATGTTGGCTTGGTGCATTTGGGACAAGTTCTCCCGCCACTGGGTCTGCTGTGCTGCCTGGGCTCAGGAGCAGGCTATAAGCTCTGAGAACATGTCCTCCCGTGTCCTCTTCTTCTTATGCCTAATCCTCCCTAGCCTCTGGGAGTGTGATGACAGGCTAGGTTGTGAGACAGTCGCAGATGGGGCTGTGGGAATGGGAAAAAGGGAGTGAATTCCTCAGAAAGATAAATGTAGTTGTGAACAAAGAACATAGTCTTTCTCTGTGAACAGGACCATGCACAGCACCTATCACATGCGCACTCAGCACAAGGTCGAATTCTCGGCCTTCGCATTCAGTGTCTGGGGTTTTGCAGAGCACTTTTGAGAACCCTGTCAGGACAACGGAATTGCTCTTGCACGCAGACATGGTAAGCCGTAGATTCGTGGCAGCTTAAAACTTTAATATTAGCAATGGCCTCATTTCACATTGAAATCAATGTCGGTCCCTGCTGCCAGCAATCCGGCAAGCAGGAAGTCTGCTCCTGTCCCACACCCTCGCGGCTGTCCCCGGGAACGATCCCTTTCGGCTGACCCTCTCCCGCCTCCACCGCGTGGCTGCAAACCAGCGGTTACAGTTCTGTAAAGGAACGGTAAAGCAGTCCCAACACTAACATTCCCCTACCTCATTCAAAGCAGGTCATCATGAGCGACATCACCCTCATGAGGATCTCTGAGAGCGACAGACAGAGAATGCTCCGGGAAAGCCTTCAAAGACCAGGGCCGTATGCCGCCATGCTGTGCCAAGCAATGATTCCAGAGTACTTGCTAGTCTCGTGGCGCGGCAACGTGTCCTACTACGGAGGACCCAATAAGGCCGCTCTCCCCAAGAACCTAATGCAGCGGATTTCAAATTACCTGCAGGAGAGCTTCCTTGAGATGTCCCAGGAGGATTTCTGCTCCATCCCCGGACATATAGACCGCATCTTACTGTAGCTGCAGTAGCAGGGACTAAACAGTAGAGCGGCTTGGGCAGGACAATCATGCAAAACCGGACATTGCTAGATTTTTTTCAAATAGTTGCACTGCCCATGACTGAACCGTTAAGTTAATCAAACTAATCATGAGAAACCCATTTTTTAAATTGTTAATAATCATGTTCTGTTACAAATAAATGTTTAGATGTTTACAACACTTACTGGATGATCCTTCACCAGATTCTGTGTCCGGGGTAACGGCTGGGGAGGGTTGGTAGGGGATCTCTGTAAGGGTGATGAAGAGATCCTGGCTGTCGGGGAAATCAGCGTTGTGAGCGCTGTCGACTGCCTCGTCCTCCTCATCTCCTTCCTCATCTTCCCCGTCCGCTAACATGTCCGAGGATCCGGCCGTGGACACTATCCCATCCTCAGAGTCCACAGTCAGTGGTGGGGTAGTGGTGGCGGCCGCACCGAGGATGGAATGCAGTGCCTCGTAGAAACGGGATGTCTGGGGATGGGATCCGGAGCGTCCGTTTGCCTCTTTGGTCTTCTGGTAGCCTTGCCTCAGCTCCTTGATTTTCACGCGGCACTGCGTTACATCCCGGCTGTATCCTCTCTCTGCCATGTCTTTAGAGATCTTCTCATAGATCTTTGCATTCCGTCTTTTGGATCGCAGCTCGGAAAGCACGGACTCATCGCCCCACACAGCGATGAGATCCAAGACTTCCCGATCAGTCCATGCTGGGGCCCTCTTTCTATTCTGAGATTGCACTGCCATCAGTGCTGGAGAGCTCTGCATCGTTGCCAGTGCTGCTGAGCTCGCCACGATGTCCAGACAGGAAATGAGATTCAAACTGGACAGACAGGAAAAGGAATTCAAATTCAAATTTTCCCGGGGCTTTTCCTGTGTGGCAGTTCAGAACATCCGAGCTCTTACTGCTGTCCAGAGCGTCAACAGAGTGGTGCACTGTGGGATAGCTCCTGGAGCTATTAGCGTCGATTTCCATCCACACCTAGCCTAATTCGACATGGCCATGTCGAATTTAGCGCTACTCCCCTCGTCGGGGAGGAGTACAGAAGTCGAATTAAAGAGACCTCTATGTCGAACTAAATACCTTCGCGGTGTGGACGGGTGCAGGGTTAATTCGATGTAACGGCGCTAACTTCGACATAAACGCCTAGTGTAGACCAGGCCTAAGAGTCCTGGAAGGGATATAAACCCTCAGGCTTCAGGGCATAAGTCAAACGCTAACAGGGGTTAGGAAGAAGCTTTACCTCTAGGCAGCTTATTTCATAACTGCCTATTACAGAACTTCTTACATCTTCCTCTAAAACAGCTGGGTATTGACTATTGGCTAAGAAAAGCTGTGGAGCTAGAGGGACCACTGGTCTGATCCAGTATGGCAACTGCTGTGTTCCTCTTCAGTCTGCCAAAACAGCATTTTCCTCATGGGAAACAACCAGTCTGCTCCAATTTCCTGTTTTAAAGTTAATCTAACTTATTTATCTGGCCCCCTGTCTGTAGTATTTAAGACTTGGTATAGTGCAATTACAATGTATTTCTGCAGTGCCTATCAGCACTACTGTAGTGCTAATTTTCATTATAAAATGGAAAGTCATTGCACTTGTTTTTGGAAAAACAATTAAGAGTCCAGTGGGAAATTACAGAGATAACAATGTTTGGTAAGAGCTTTTAATTCATCGTCTGGAGCAGGCTAGAGAAATGGAATGTTTCCTTAGCAGGAATAACCAGTCCAGGCCATCCTTCTCAAAACACGACCCACAGAAGCTGCCCAGCTGGGTACTAACCGATACTGTATTCAACTAGAATCATAGAATCATAGAATATCAGGGTTGGAAGGGACATCAAGAGGTCATCTAGTCCAAACCCCTGCTCAAAGCAGGACCAATTCCCAACTAAATCATCCCAGCCAGGGCTTTGTCAAGCCGGGCCTTAAAAACCTCCAAGGAAGGAGACTCCACCACCTCCCTAGGTAACGCATTCCAGTGCTTCACCACCCTCCTAGTGAAATAGTGTTTCCTAATATCCAACCTGGACCTCCCCCACTGCAACTTGAGACCATTGCTCCTTGTTCTGTCATCTGCCACCACTGAGAACAGCCGAGCTCCATCCTCTTTGGAATCTAACAGAACATAAGCTACAGCCTTTGTTCTGATTATGTATGCAATTGGCTGATCCGTGAGCCTGAGAGGAGGACATTGATCTGAAGCCACTACTGCAAACCGATTAAGAGCCCAATCCTAGCACTGTTGAATTCACGTAAGGATTTTGATAGGAGCAGGCCTGTAGCGAGGCGGTGGGATACCCCACAGCCCCACTGAGGGCTGAACCTCCCCTAATACCAACGTGGGCGGAGCCGCCATGTCCGGCACCCGCCCCTCAGAGGTCACGGCGCTGACCCTGAAGTATAAAAGCCTGCCTGCCGAGCTCAGTGGAGAATAAGCTGGCAGAGAGAGCAGATGTCTGTGGCCGGGCTCCCGTTTGGGAAACAGCAGCAGGCCGCGACCGGCCTGCTGACTCACCAGGCCAGCCAAGCCTACCTCTCACCCGTTACCCCGAGGAGGACTGGCCAAGCCTGCCCCTTTTCTGCTATCCCGAGGAGGAGCCGAACCTGCTCCTTTCCAGCTACCCCGAGGAGGAGCCGAGCCTGCCCCTTTCCTACTATCCGGAGGAGGAGCCGAACCTACCCGGAGGAACCGATGCTGGTGGAGAGCACCGAGGACACTAGTATGGCCCAGGTACCATACGAGGGGGGAGTGTGGAAGTAGCCCGGGGGCAGCCGACCCCAGTCTGGCTGCAGCACTGCCAGAGCCTATGTCAATGTGTTGCGACCAGGATCCCCACTGACAGCAGCGAGTTTCCGCCGCTGCTGGGGCCCTGGGCTGGGACACAGTGGAGTGGGAGGGCCTGCTTCCCCCATGCCACCCACTCCTTGGGTGGCAGACTCCCCCTTTTCCCTGGCCAAGAGAGGCTGGGTTCCTGATTGCCTATTTGATTGCTGCCCCGCCCTGACCTAGGGCCTGGGCTGCTACAAACATTGACTCAGCTCCTGCTTAAGGGCCTGGGTTCCCGAACTATTGGCTCAGCCCCTGCTTGAGGGCCTGAGCTCCAGACTGTGTGGTTGCTGCCCCGCCCTGATTGAGGGCCCGGGGCTTTTTCTGACCTATTGGCTCAGCCCCTGCATAAGGGCCTGAGCCCCTAACCGTGTGTTTGCCGTCCCACGCTACTGCTGGACCAGGACTGATGGCGGACCAGAGCGAGGCAGTGGGATACCCCACAGCCCCACTGAGGGCCAAACCTCGGCCGAGACTACTACATGGCCCCAGCTCTTCTTTCATTGGTGGTGAATGTCACAATAGCACAGCTATAAATAAATATTAGTCCTACTTATATTTTGACATAAATAATGAGGGTCACTCAAAAGTGCAGCTCTCCCAAGTAAAATTTACAACAGGATGTCAAGGAAGACAGTAGAAATATACTGTTGGGCACCATTAGTCAGTTACTTCATTCCACCCCAGAAGTGGCTGCAGCTTAATAATGGGGAAGGTTACATTTTACTTAGAACCTATTAGCCTGAAAAATTCCAAAGCCTGGTACAATCTATAAAATGTATAGGAGTTATTTCACTCACTCCTGAAACAGTGTCACTTCCAGGATGCAATATGGCACCGGCTGAACAGCCACAGCATTACTATCCAATAGGACAAGTTAAGAAAAATATCGTCTTCGTCTGAAACTGTGGAAGGAACGTATTTGCAGGAGGAAGGTTTGGTAAGCAAAATGCAATTGACCAATTTAGAATTTGGTCAGCACAGGAGGCTAATACCTTCTATTCTGAAAATTGGCACGGTTCTCCTAAATAAACACACCCATTATTAGTGCCTCAGTTTCATGTGCCATGCCAAAGATGGCACCTCCATCAGCACAATGCCATCTAACATTCAGGGACATTGGCTCATTGTGGATTCAGAGGGAAGAGTGCCACTTATTGAATGCACTCTCAGCACACTGCCTAAAACGCCCTGAATTTTCCTTAGAGGTCATTCATCCTCATACTAGCTAAAACTAATCTTATTTAGCTTGCTAGCTCTGATGAGATCAGAGTCCAAGGTGGTGTGGCAAAGTTTACAACGTGTTTTGGAACATCTGAAATGAAATAAATATCCTATTGATATTGCACTCATTTACTAGCATTGTAGTATTCCTTAATAGATGTAATATTTAGCTGGGGAATATGTTGAGAAGTGGGTCGATTGATGACGTTAATCCAATTCATTAAGAGGCAAACATTCAATAATTAATAATTACTTAAAGTGCCCACAACATATTTGAACCATGGACAGAATCAATTGCCAGACACATAAAGGAGTTTATTGTAGGTATCCTTCCCCTGATGGTACAGTGAGGTGGAGACAGTTGGGATCCATAAATATCAGTTTATTACATATATTAGCAAGCAGAGGAGGGGGAGCTGTTTTTCTAGGAGCCTGAATAAAATTACTTCTCTCTGCTACGTTGTTAATTGTAACCAGGAACTCTTGCTGAAAAACACAAAGCTGCATGTGCTGGGATTGAATATGTAACAATACAAACAAGAAGAGTATATACTAGTAACATATTTGACTTCTGTGTTTAGGAGCTACCTAGATATTTTGTTTACAGGGTGGTAAAGACTGGACGTTTATCTTGCTTAATGGAGGCTGGGCAACTTCTTTGTGGAAATTATACATTAAGGTGTGTGTGGCCATGGAGGATCCCCTAGTCCTAGTGGTGGAATCAGTGTTGTTTTGCTGTGCAGGAAGAGGATAGGTGGGATTTGGGCAGGAATGTGCTTTGCCCAGCTATTTGAGATTGTATGTGCATTTGGCACCTACTGGCCCTAGGATTGTGACTGGAAGGGTTGAGAGAAGGGAAAAAATAGACAGATCCTGAGAGGTGCTGAGAGTATTTATCATCTTGCAAGATTGAAACTTTCCCTTGTTGGCTGCTTCACAGAACTGCAATGACTGTTGTCCCAGGACAAGACGAGGAAATGAGTGTCTCATCTGGATAAGGCAATTCCTCCAGAATCAGTGGATGTGGGAAGAAATCTTAAGACCCCAGCCAGCCTGGGCTTCAGGTTGGCAGCAATGGGCAATAGAGGAAGACACAAAATGGAATGCTTGGGTGCGGCCAAAACAACCACACATATACACAAAAATACAAATAAATTGTTCTTGTAAAATATTTTTAATTATTTACTGTTGTCATTCTGGCTTGCTCCCTCTCACATCCACACCCACTCATCTTCCTGATTTTATACCATATCCATTAGAATAGATAGACACCCGGGGATCACAGGAAAAATTAGGATCCTAATAACGTGTGGTAGGACTTCCAGAAAACCAACAGCTTTAATTTTAACCAGCAACTTGAATTTTGCTTACTAATTCCTAATTAAAGATAAATAAAATTGATGATTGTACCAATTCTTTTCTTCCATAATCCTTAAAAAGGGTGAGAAACACAAGCTGTAAGGTTATGGGGCAGAGTTGAAGTAGTATAACTTATTATGTTCTACAGGAGGCACCGCTTATTTTTATGAAAGTACACCAATGATGATTTTTTTGTTTTGTACCAGCTCATCCGATTTGGCTCATCTTTCTTCGTATGGTTCAATTGTTAATCTGATAAAGGCATCAAGCCCCTCAATGCCTTTCATTCTTTTATTCTGGTCAACTACATTTCTATAAATGGGGATTTGCCTTTGCAATCGTCTGACTAATGTTTAAAAAAAAAGTTTCCCATTGAACATAAAATGATGATTTCACTGATCCACCACAGTTTGTAGATGTATTTTAAAGCTCTGAAAGAAAGCATTAGTCTAGCTTGCAGCAAAATGAAGATAGCATTTTGGTTAAACATTAGCAATACAATGTAGCTATTCTTCTCTCGGATGAATAACATTGCTTCCAGCATCAGAAAAATAATAAATGGAAAACCAAATGGGTTCTAAAATAGTGCTTTTCTTTAAAGGGCTGCGGCCCAAGTATGTCATCCAGCAGAGGAAAATTGGTAGCTGCATTGTTTTTTTGTAAGCCAGCTATGGAGACAGTGAACTGATACCTTTTATTGGACTAAGTTAAAATTAGAGCTGAGCAAATAATTCCTAGTGAGTAACAGAGCGGATGAATTTAACCATGCTTTCTGTTTATTAAGGCCAACATTTTCAAAACTAGCTACTAATTTTGGGCTCCTCATATGCTGAGTTCCCAGCTTGAGAGACTTATTGAGGGAGCCTGATTTCCAGACATGTTGCGCACACCCTGACTTAGTCTGGAATATTTTTGACAGCCAGGCCCTATGTATCTCACAGTGGACATACACAAATGGAGAGGTGGGATAGCTCAGTGGTTTGAGCATTGGCCTGCTAAACCCAGGGTTGTGAGTTGAGGGGGCCACTTAGGGATCGGGGGCAAAATCAGTACTTGGTCCTGCTAGTGAAGGCAGGGGGCTGGACTCGATGACCTTTCAAGGTCCCTTCCAGCTCTAAGAGATAGGATATCTCCATAAAATTAGAGGAGCCTTTGGCCCTGATTGTCCATTGTTCATATTTTTCTCAAGTTATTGAAATGATCACCCAAATCATTCCTTCAACTATGTCTGTTCTCTGCATCACTGGTACTCAACCAAGGGTACCAAGTATCAGAGGGGTAGCCGTGTTAGTCTGAATCTGTAAAAAGCAACAGAGGGTCCTGTGGCACCTTTGAGACTAACAGAAGTATTGGGAGCATAAGCTTTCGTGGGTAAGAACCTCACTTCTTCAGATGCAAGANTACATAAAAAGCACTAGCCAAGTCAGTACAAACTAAAATTTCATACAGACAATGACTTATTTATACTGCTGTATATACTGTACACTGAAATGTAAGTACAATATTTATATTCCAATTGATTTATTTTATAATTAGATGGTAAAAATGAGAAAGTAAGCCATTTTTCAGTAATTGTGTGCTGTGACACTTGTATTTTTTATGTCTGATTTTGTACGCAAGTAGTTTTGAAGTGAGGTGAAACTTGGAAGACAAATCAGACTCCTGAAAGGAGTACAGTAGTCTGGAAAGGTTGAGAGCCACTGCTCTACACGCTGTTCATAAGCAAGTTCATTGTGGGTAGTCAATTATATAAACCTTGAACTGTGTTGATTAGATTTTGGGTCACATGTCATTGTTTCGCTTTTTAACCAAGGGTACGTGTACCTCTGGGGGTACACATTGATCTTCTGGGCTTACATCAACTCATCTAGATATTTGCCTACTTTTACAACCGGCTACATAAAAAGCACTAGCCAAGTCAGTACAAACTAAAATTTCATACAGACAATGACTTATTTATACTGCTGTATATACTGTACACTGAAATGTAAGTACAATATTTATATTCCAATTGATTTATTTTATAATTAGATGGTAAAAATGAGAAAGTAAGCCATTTTTCAGTAATTGTGTGCTGTGACACTTGTATTTTTTATGTCTGATTTTGTACGCAAGTAGTTTTGAAGTGAGGTGAAACTTGGAAGACAAATCAGACTCCTGAAAGGAGTACAGTAGTCTGGAAAGGTTGAGAGCCACTGCTCTACACGCTGTTCATAAGCAAGTTCATTGTGGGTAGTCAATTATATAAACCTTGAACTGTGTTGATTAGATTTTGGGTCACATGTCATTGTTTCTGTTCCCCGACTGGACTTGAGTAACTTAAAATCAAGTTTCCAGTACAAATATTCTTGTTTACAACTTTCATAGTTTCTTTCCTTTCCATAAATATGGACTTTAAAACCCTAAGCCTGCAAAGATTTATGCATGTGCATAATTTTAAACATGTGAGTGGGCCCTTTGAATTGAGTTAAGCATGTGCTTAAATCTTTGCAGGATTAGAGCCTCTAAGCTGATCCTGATCATTGATTTTTTTATTGTAGCTCTGGGTTTGTTCCTTTCTGTTTGTTGCACTGGCTCATGTCAATCTTCAGGAGATCCCACAATAACTGCAGCTGGAAGACAGATCTTTTACAGCCTGCAACACTTTTGCTCTGGTTTGTAGCTACTTATAGGGCCAAATTCAGCAGTGTCTTAGAAGGTGGGGTAAATTGCGCAATGGATGTCAATTGGTCAGAAAACGACTGTATGTGGCACTATCATATACCATGCACGGATTCAGCATTCAGTGGGTAAGGTAGATGGGAGTCACTTACTCACCAAGATGGTGCAAAAGCAGTTGTAGCAAGAAAAAAACAAGTGAAGGGTATAAAATAGAGCTGCACCCTGCCATGCCTTAATTTCTTATACCTACCTATTTATTGTTTAGTTATAGTGTTGCTGGTTGCTGGCTCTGTGCAGAAGTTGGGGCTGAGAGATGTAGGGGTTCAGGGGACAAATCCTCATCTGATATAAATTGTCATAGCTCTGTTGAAGTCACTGTGGCTATGACAATTTACACCAGCTGAGTAGCTGCTGACCAAATGTAGGCAGGAGAAGTAGAATTTGGAGGCTCATGTGCTTGCACGAGCTGTGGGTGTCCATATTGCACTTTAGAAAAGGGTGAACCTCCGATTCCAGCCTGCGACTCCCCTCTGAGGAAACAGCTGGCAGTCAGCCACTGCCAGAATTCCTTCTTATTCATCCAAAGCTATCCAAGGACTCCTGCTGCTGTGTGAATCTCCCTGTCTGACATACGGCAGCCATTGGTATAAAGTCATAGCCTTGCCCTTATTTACTTATTTTACATCCTCCTATTACTTATAGCACCAAGCATGCTGTCAGTGCTTAGCAAATAATAATAAACACTAATGCCAGTTTACATCACACCTGACAGTGGCCCTTTGCAACCATTCACAGTGCTCTTGAGTATGCTCCCCCGGGGAATTGCTATGTGTTCTCACAAGTTTTCTCTTTTGTGATAGGAATAGGATAACACCGCCATATTTGTGTCTAGCTCAGTCTCTGTTCTGCATCCACTAGGGCCCACATTTTCAAAGCTGACAGTTGATTTAGTTTTTAGGTGCTGAGCTGGAGACAACTTGGCCAAACATCTGCAACTGCAAATGACATGAATAGAAAATCAGCGCCAAGGCAACTCGAGCTGGGCACCCAAAAACGGAAGGACCTAAAATTAGGGGCCACTTTTGAAAATTTGGGCCTAAGTGAATTGATCTGGCTGTATTGGGGGGGGTCCTCTCTCTATCCACATAGCATATCTTTACTGTACATCCATATGCCATTGTATTTCTTACATGTGTGAACAAATACTTAATTTGCCTCACATGTTTTTTGTCTGCATAGACAGACTAAACTATAGTTTTCAGATACCTATTTTCTTGCTTATTTCTTCTGTCTTCTCGTAATCCTTTTCTGCACTAGGGCCAGCAGCAGAAAGACCCGCCTAAGACGTGTGCATTTTATCCCACATATATCCTGTCAAAATCGCTTTAAAAACCATAGAGACTATTTTAAAATAAATGGCCACTTTTTGAAATCCTATAATTATGAAGCGGAGGGGTGATTGCTATCCTTGGAATGCTTCAGAACAGCAGAAAAATTCCTGTCTTTTGGAAATTGTACTGTCTATTCATCCTACTGGAACTGATCCAAAAATGGCGTATTGAGAAATTGCCAGTGGTAAGTACTCACTGAATGCTAGTTTGAGCAATGTATTGCATGTACTGTCACTTCCCAGAATGTTACAGAAGTCAATTAATTACCATTTGGAAGGGGGTTAGTCTTGGTGTTTTTGGTTTTTTTGTTTAATAGTGAGATGCTTAAAGATGATCTTCAGAAAGTACAGTTATGTTCATGTCACTGTACTAATGAAATCAGACACAGCCCTCTTCTTATCCCCACAATTCAATGCTTGATAGTTTGATTTTATGTTATATTTTAAAACATAAAAATGAACACATGACCTAAATGACGAATATACAAGGAATTAAATATGAATTGCAAGGAATGCACATGCAGTATGCTGAGCGGTACTGATAACATCCTGTGAGCAAAGATCAATATCTCAATCTTGCAATGTGCTGATTTCCTCTTGCAAAGTGCTCACCCAAATCCAAGTGAAGTCAATAGACGTTGTGGGCACTAAGTACAATCTTGTAGTAAGTCTTCAGCAGGCAGAAGGATTGAGCCACATGTGATTTGTAATGCCAGATAGCTTGATAGATTTTAAGGGGCTTTGGAGAAGTTTCTCTTATTATATCTATCGCTTGGATAAGAAATACAATTTTCAATTTTTTTTTGCTTCACATAGCTTTCATAAAATCCCTGTCCTGAATCTATAAACCCCAGCCCCTATATGGGTGTACATCTGGCTTTCAATAACTTTCCCCCACACTGTTCTACTGTATTTTGCACTTTTTTAGTGTGTAATTTTGGTGCTTATGAAGGAAATGTGCTCCAGGAGGTAAGACACTGAACTATGAGCTGGGTGACCTGTGTTCTGTCCCTGGATGCCATTGACTTGCTATATGACCTTGTGTGCCTCAGGCTTTGGATGCTCGACCTAAAGATAACTAAGCCCATATTTTCAGAGGTACTATGGACCTACAACTCCAACTGCTGTCAGTGAGGCCTCAATGGCTATTAGCCAGGACGGGCAGGGATGGTGTCCCTAGCCTCTGTTTGCCAGAAGCTGGGAATGGGAGACAGAGGGGTGGACCACTTGATGATTACCTGTTCTCTTCATTCGCTCTGGGGCACCTGGCATTGGCCACTGTTGGAAGACAGGCTACTGGGTTAGATGGACCTTTGGTTTGACCCAGTATGGCCGTTCTTATGTTCTTAAGAGATTCTGACAAAGTTTCAGGGTAACTATCTGTATTTCCCCCTCCGTGGCCCACTACAGGAGAGGCCAGGCAGGTCTCAGGTTTCCAGCCATCACCTGTCTCTGGGGAAGGACCCTTTCCCACCCACTCCCTTCTAGCTGGGGGTTTTTAGGCTGCACACACCCCTGCCATCCCCTGTGATGTCCCCAGCAAGCCAGTCTGCCAAAAGGCCAAAGCTTGTGCATTGCTTTCTCTCAGAGGACAATGACAGTGTTTTTACCAGTGATACCACACAGCTCTTCCAAGCAAGGGTATTATAGAGAAAACATCCATATAAAAAAATAAACAGATTGAAACCCACTTTAAACATATCAGAAATCACCCATCTCCCACACGGCAAGTCTGATAGGCCAACATCCCTTCCACCTTTTCAACAAAGTCAGGGCCTTGTCATGTCCATTTGCTGAATCAAAATGAAGGCGCTGTGCCAGTTCAAGCACATCCTTTTCTACCAAAAGCCCTTTCTTTGTCTCCTAGTATCTGGAAAACCACACCAGTAGTACCTCTCTGGAGTTGTTTAGTCTCAGAGACCCACTTTAATCACCCCCGCCCCCCCCCACACACACACTTTTAACTCCTACAGGAGCTAAATGGCTCATAAATTTAGTACAATGGTCCCCAAAGATAGTGTGGAGTTGCAATATCTGTCAGTCTCGGGATCTTGAAAAATCAAGCCACATTTGTCCTAGCTTGAGCACCCATCATGTGAGGCACCCAAAGTCAGTGGGCACTTTTGAATGTTGGCCATAACCTCTCTGTGCCTGTATGAACTTTATCCATTTTTTCACACTAAGGGCCTGATCCAGCAAACACATGAATACCTTTTCACACATGATTTAGTCTTGTTAAACTGATTAGGACTGCTCAGATATGTAAAGTTATCCAGGTGTGTAACAATTTGCAGGATTGCGCCTAAATTATTTAGTCAGCTAGCTGGGTGGTCAGTTTTTAAAGTATTCCCAGTGTAGTAAACCTGTTTTGCTTAATAGTAGCTATATTATTTATTATTAAAATTACCATAACTGTACAAATTAGAATAAATCCCCACGGGATGCTCAGTATTTGACCAAAAAGTATGAACACCAAAGTCAGACTGAACTTTATGACACTGACTGAAAAGTTGTTTGATAGGTTATTATTCTCAAATCTAATTTCATTAAAAATATGAATTCACTTCTAAAGAAAGTTTATCATTAAATAAACTTTTATAAAAATCAGAGAACTTTGAAATTCTTTCTTTGAGAATTCAGAGTCTATATTTAAAGATATCTGAAATAAATAGCACATACCACATGTAAAGGCATACCAAATTTTAAAGTCTATAAAACCTTAAACTTGTTAGTTCATTGTTTGCATCAGTCACAAATAACTCAAATGTCACTCTTGAGTTTAACCTAGGGGTCAGCAACGTTCGGCACGCGGCTCGCCAGGGTAAGCACCCTGGCGGGCCGGGCCAGTTTATTTACCTGCTGACGCGGCAGGTTCGGCCGATCGCGGCTTCCACTGGCCGCGGTTCACTGTCCTGGGCCAATGGCGGAGGCGAGAAGCCACGGCCAGCACATTGCTCGCCCGCGCTGCTTCTCGCCACCCCCATTGGCCCGGGACAGCAAACCGCGGCCAGTGGGGGCTGCGATCGGCCGAACCTGCCGCGTCAGCAGGTAAAGAAAACTGGCCTGCCCCGCCAGGGTGCTTACCCTGGCGAGCTGCGAGCTGTGTGCTGAACGTTGCCGACCCCTGGGTTAACCTATTCATGTGTTACTAATATCACTTTTTTCTTTATCTCTTTCCCCCATATTTTTAAAATATATATTTATAGATTTGCCCGTGGGAAAGAATTTAGGGTTTGGGCCAAAGCATCCTGAAGATCTCCAGTCTAAAGAGGCATTACAAGCCCTGTTCCAGCACAGTTAGTGATCCCTCCATCCAGGGCCGGCACACAACATTTTGGCACCTGAGGCGGGAGGCTCAAATGATGTCCCCATGCCCCCTCGCTTGGGCCAAAACTTTAAAAGGTCTTAATTCTGCCTCTGCCTGTTCTACTCCTCTCATGGTACTGCTCTGCTCCCTACTCCAATAAAGGAGAACTAACACTTAAAATGCCTTGTTCAAAAATGTTAAGTAACACTTCACTTTCAAATGCCTGAACAGCAAATGTAACTTTTCTTGTCTGCATAGTTAAACACTGGCATTTTTATCTGTTTGAATAATCAAAGTGATACTTTCCTTGTCTTCTTGATTGCAAAGATTTGAACTGCTTCCTGCTGAAGGTCCACAGTCTGGGCCAACTCATGCTCTATTGAGATGATTGCAAGGCCGGCCAGCCTGTCCTGTGTCATTGTGGAGTGTAGATGTGTTTTTATTAACTTCAGCTTGGAGACGCTGCGTTCTCCACTGGTAACTGTTACAGGAAGTGTTAGAAGTATGCACAGAGCAACAAAAGCATTTGGAAAGAGGGTGGTCATATTATTTGTGCACATATATTCCAGAACAGCCTTTGGAGTTGATCCTGCTGAAATGTATCTTAAAAGGACTTTCAGTTCATTACCTAAATCACTCGCATCAATATCGCGCATGTCATCATGTGTCAACACTGTCTCTAGTACCCTGCATTGCTGGTGTAGGTCTTCTTCAGGTGTAGTGAGGAGTTTTGGAAAATCATACAACATCCCAAATAGCAGTATATGTTCCTTGAGCTGCATGAAACGTTCTTCAACTGACTGTATTGCACAATCTAGCACCTGGTTAAAGAATTCAACTTTGAATTGTTGTTTGAGGTCTCTTATGGGATTATCCCGTGCCTCGTAACCAAAATGTCTTCTTCTTTGGTGACTCTTGTGTTCTTGAATGGGTGGGAAAATAGCTTCAGTATGAAGTTCCTCTGCCAACTTCTGTGCACTCTTCAGAATGTTTTGAAATCCCTCATCTGACTGGTAAGACTGTAGGTATGCCTTTGCTTTGTCCAGTTGTTCCATTGTTCCAGATATATTAAGGTCAACACCTTGGAGTCTCTTGCTTACAACATTTATTTCAAACAGTATGTCATGCCACAACACTAAGCCACACAGAAATTTGAAGTTATGTATGTTTCCAGTGATTCCATTTCCCTCGGCAACTGTTCTCCCACGAACAGTTCCTGTCATCGCATTATTCTCCATAATGGCAACTATGGCATCATCTATCTTCCCAATTTGGTGTTTGATAGGCTTTATTGCCTCCACTTGACTTTCCCATCGTGTGGCACTCAGTGGTTTCTGTGTCGGAAAGGATGTTCCTAGATGTTGCTTCAAAATTTGCCATCGATTTGATGCAGAGAAAAATACATAGATACTTTGAATTACATTAAAAAATTCAGCAGCCTCACTAGAAGCTGATGCTGCATCACAGACCACCAAGTTCAATGAACGAGAACTGCATGGGACAAAAAAAGCTCGAGGGTTTAACTCTCAGATCCACGTCTGCACTCCTCTGTTCTTTCCTCTTTTGTTGGCACCATTATCGTAGCTCTGACCTCTCATGCCAGCTATCGCAATTCCCATGTCTTCCAGCTTTTTAAGAAACACATTTGTCATACCAGCTCCTGTAGTATCATCAATGTCAATAAATTCTAGAAAATGCTCTCTGACAGTCACCATTGCAGGGACATTTTCCCTAGGTTCTGTTGTTGTTACAAAACGTACCATTAAAATTATTTGTTCCATATGGCTCATGTCATGTGTGCGGTCCAGAATAAAAGAGTAATATCTTGCTGACTTCAGATCTGCCACAATCTTCTCTTTGACTTTTGTTGCCAGTAATTGTATGATCTCATTTTGAATTGTTTTTCCAAGATAGTGGTGTGTGTACATTTCTTGGGTGGTGACTCTTCTTAGATGCTTCTGGAGTACAGCATCTAACTCAGCCATCAGCTCCACAATTTTAAGGAAGTTTCCATTGTTTGGCACATACAGCTGATCTGAAGTGCCACGCAGTGCTAGGTTTTGGGTAGCAAGCATTCTCATAATGGCAATGAGCCTTTTCAGAACATTTTGCCAGTAAAGAGATTCTGATGCAATCTTCTCTTGATGCTGATCATCTATGGTGGCCTTTAACCTTAGTCTCATCTCAAGCTCTTTCCACCTATGGAATGCGCTCTGGTGATTTGCTGCCTTCTCATGGCATGCCAGATATCTAGCCAGATTTTTCCAGTCCTTTGTTCCTGTAAAACCCAATGTGGCTGGAACATTAGAGGGAAGAGTTTGCAACAAAAACAGTATGCAGCATTCTGAGTTGTTGAGTACATAAGCCATGGCCTCTACACTTTGTTACCATTGGGGATTTCATACCAGTAATGTGTTGGATGAAAACTTCTATTTTAATTGTCTTTGGCGAACATGAAGTTTTTCACTTGCTGTGGCCCATGCAGTACAAGGAAGTCCCTCAGGCTACTGCTCAAGTGGGTCCACAGTCCTGGATCATCTAGACTTAAGGAACTAAACTCAGCAGCAGCTATTTCTCGCGCCTCCACCACACTCTTCTCTGATCTACACTTTTCTTCAGGACTGTGCATGGTTACATCCATTTGAGATGGAGATATGGATGCTGCAGTAACTGCCAGGTCACCTGCACTCTGACTAACTGGAAGATCAGGCATCTCCTCACCACTCACATCTTCACTAGGACCGGAAGGCTCACTGTGAACATTTGTGTCTATGTATCTCAGGAGAACTCCTTCCTGCTTCCTTTGATTTCTTTCTTTTTCTGAATGGTGCCCCAGAGGGGTGTTTTCTTCTTTCACTCATGACTGCTGTTCTGTGCCAGCTATATTGGCTCTCAACACTCAGTTGAAGGGGACAAATAAGCCGGCTGGTAGCAGGGCCTGAGTGAGGGAAGATATCAGCATCTTAAGGGCCTAACTGGCTCCTACTACTTCAGTTGACTGCCTGTTCTCCTCAAGTGGGTTCAGGGAAGCAGCAAGAAATAGGACGCTCCCTGAGAAGCTGGTGTTAATCACTCCAGGCTCCTGGGGGTGCTAGAGAGGTACATAAGAGGCTCCTCCTCCTCTCCCTGCAGCTCCTGCTGCTTTCTGTTATTCCCTCTCACCTTTTCTCCTGCCTGCTGTTATGTCTCTTGTGCCCTCCTTCCTCCAGCACAGCACTCCACCATCTCTGTGCATCTAGCAGCAGACACAATTTTCTACACTTTGGGTCCTAGTGGTGCTCCCCCCCACCCCACAGTCTGGCACCTGAGGCGGCCACCTCAGTTCGCCTCATGGTAAGGCCAGCCCTGCCTCCATCCCAACCTGACTGAGGAATGTTGTGTCAGAAAAGCAACTCAGGCAAACCACACTGACTTTTTAAAGTACATTTTCCTTTTCCACAAGTTTTTTATGTAGAAAGGGATGATCTAGGCTTTGAGGAATAGTAGAGAAGAGAGTTGAATTTAGCTATTTTCCTTTCTTTAGTGTAGGTAACCATTAATTTCTAATTTGTCTGCCATAGTCCCAAATCCACTCATGTATTGCATAAAGCACAGCAATTAGAGATGGAAAAGACCAATTAGATCGACCTATTCATCCCCCTGTAAATGCATAGTACAGTCACTCAATAGGCCATATCAGGACTTGATCTAAACCAAAAGGCCAACAAGATTAGGGTGTCGGGAGGATTGTAACAGTCTTTATTTTGTTTCTGGCATAAGATTACATATACTATACTACTTAAATGGCAGTAAAACCTGAATGTATCTAGCCTTCAAAGTCAGATGAGTTAAAAAAATAGTAAATATTGAAAATAAATCAAAAGAGCATTTTGTACCCATGTAGGCACAAAACATTGGCCTGTTTGGATTAGATTGTTATGAACAGAACTATGGTTCAGGTTAATTGTGGAAGCAGCTCCCTATCTGCTCTATCATATGGCTGCACAGAGCTAAGCCAATGGCTCCCAACACTGCCATCTGCCAGCAATTCCAACACACAACAGTTTTTTGTCTTTACCATTTAATATCAGCAAACCACAACTTTGTATTATATGACGTAAAATTAATCAGCCTTTTTGTCCTCCACTCATTTGGGTGCAAATCAAGAGACGAGTGTAAATTTGGCATGAATGAGAAGAGAGCCAGACCCAGTATATTTTATTACTGGGGCATCAAAGAGTTTTTAAACCTTCAGCTGTCAGTCAAAAAGACCCTGTAGAAATTCTTCTCTTAAATACTAGCTACTGAATGAAGAAAAGAGAGATGTGAAAACTGACTTTAATATATCCTGAAAAATGGTCACTTGATCTACTGAGGCTTTTAAAAACTGTCTATGACTTCTCTTTGGCAAGAGTAAGAACTACTGCCTTTCTGCAGTTGAAAAAGGCTGCTACTGCTGCTAAATTGCATCCTGGAAGGAGAGAGAACATTGTGTCAAATAAAACTTCTTGCCTTAGTTCTTATACCATAATGATTTCCAACTGTGTGAGGAAGCTGGCATTATTATCCAAAGCTTCCATAATAATCTAAAATATCTTAATCTTCCATTCTATAAAGTGTTTCTAGATTGCTCCTCACCTGTGCCATTCATTAGCTAATTTAATATCTGGAAAAATGTAGACTTTAGTCTGTCCTGCAATTTCAGAACAAAGAAGCACCTCATTCATGTCACTTAGTGTGTGATTTCATTAACTCTTACCCTTTATCAGACCCACCAGATGTTCAAGGGTAAAACTAACACAAACACATGTAACTTACACACAACACCTTTTATTATCCCGGGAAGACAAACTATTTACAGCAGCTAAGTAACAAAAAGAAATACAAACACGCTCCAGCTTATTCTGTTTGTTTTGTCTGTGGCCTATTTAATGGCATCCGCTAGCACTTCTAGTTAAGATTGCATCAGCATTTCTCTTATCATACCCAGTTTTCTGGGCTCTGTGAGTGAGAGATGTAAAAGGACAACTAGCCATTGTCTACATATTGGTGTGGTTCCTCCTCCCCAACCCTGACTAAATCAAAATCACTTTTCTAGTTTAAGATGTTGAGGGGATTTTTATTAGATTTTTTTTTTGGATTTGTATAATTAAAAATGGTAATGATTTCAACAATTAAATTTAGCAAGCAACCCATCCCTCTTGAGGGGACAACTGCTTTTTGGTTTCTGTAAAATATAACTAAATCAACCCGTGTATGTAACTTTAAGATATACCTATAGTAGTCATAAGGATTTTTAATATACCAGTATGTATTTTTAGAATGAGATGTCATGTAATCGCCATATGTTTGTTCAAAAATACCAGGATGAAAAGTTATTTGGTATTATTTATTAATATTTATTCAAGAAAGTGGCATTGGCAAAGGCTCTTTCAGGGCTAAGATGTTGGTAGTATCTTCATTCCTGGTACTCACACTTAAATTAATTGGATTAGTTTCTGTGTAATTTTTGGTCTTGACATAGTTTTCAACAAACCATTGAGTATTCACCGGATCTCATATAAGTTTATTTCTTTGATTATTTCAAGGAAGTTGGAGCCATATCTTCAACTCCTCTTTTATATATTTAGGCCTTTCTCTGTGTTTCTAGGCTTTCTGTCTTGGAGCACAAATAGCTATGCAAGAAGTGCTGTTCCTTCTTAAATATGGTGTAAGGCCCTGACCATACAAACACTTACACATGCAATTAACTTGAAGTACATGAGTAGTCCCACTGAAATTAATGCACTATTCATGTGTTTTAAGTTAAGCATTTGCAGAAGTTTTGCAGGGTCATAGCCCAGATTAGTAGTGCTCAGCCATGAAGACCTAGACAACCACTTTGCCTTCTGGTGGAATCACACAGTGAGCCACAGAATAGCTAAGGAGCGATGTCTTGCATGGCAGGGTAATGTTTACATCATGACAACTCATTATTACATCTCGTTGCCATGTGTTGATGAATCACCACAATGAAAATATCACCAAAATAGTTGGAATACTATGTCTTGGTTTTAGTGGCTAAAGATTACTAATAATTTCCTAAATAAGAATTTGACAGAGTCTGACAAATCAATAATCCACATCTTAACAAATATCTATCACCCTCCCTTTTAATACTTATTAAAGCAAATAACTTGTCTGGTTAACAATTTCTGTTGATCTTTAATAAAAAGTTAGTAATTAAAATACCTATAAAAGCATCATATGCATTCATTCTACATCATCACATTTGCTGCACCCTATTTATCTTTGTAAAGGACTGTAGATACATGGAACAGTGGAACAGAACTCAGAAGCAGCCTATTGTGTCAGTATCCATAGCCTTCTATAAAAGATTTTTCCTAGTGATATATTTCCTCCTTTATTTTGAAAACTACTATAAAAATAAAGCAGTTACCTTTACATGACACGATGAAGATAGATATTCCTTTACTTACATGTCTGATATATAAGATCTTGCACACTATATGATCTTCAACAGTGCCGCTACAAACAATAGAAATCCATGGGCACAACAAAAAATGAATTCTGAGGGATTAGGATTTTCCATGAGATTCTGCAGAATGCTTGAGAATCTAAGATTGAGGTTTTTCTAGCCATTTTGTTTTTGAGTCTGCTGACTAACCAGATTCACACTTAGGAAAGTATGAACTTCCTTATTATTTTTTAATTTAATAATAGTTTTAGAAATAATCTGTTACTTTTAGGTGGGTGTTAATTTTGAAGCTGAATTAACACATCTAATAACCAACACCATTAACAATTTACTGATCATAAAGAAAACATCACTCATGAAACATTCAGTTGATAGATGTATGTATGTATTATGTCAATACTTAAAATTCCATCAGTTTGTATGGCCATTCCATAGACATAAAGCTGCATGTTTCAAATATTTGTTCTTCTGAATGTATGTTTTCTTTGTTAGGACGAGACTGTGCTACTGCCACTATAAATTAAGTAAGTGGTTACATCATTAGATACATATGAGTTCTCTGTGTGTATCTGATAGCAGAATTTGGTTTTTAGTGTCAGGCTTTGATTCTGTTAAAAGGTATCACTTCCTGAATGTTACTTAGAAACATGAAATTCTGTTCTCACACTAACGAATACAAATGAGAGTAGCATTTGAAATGTTACATAATGTATTATAATACCAAAATAGGAGTTAAAAGGGCAAGATGTTTGCCTTTGATGAGGTAATAAGTGGGGGAAAACACTACTCAGTCAAAACAGCAATATTTTACCTCTCTCTTAATTTGGTGTAACCCCAAGAGCAGCCACTTTGCATGGCATGCTAGCATCTGGCATCTTTGGAAATATCCCTGGGAAAGCTGGCAACTGATGCTACTTCTAGCGGCATTTATTTCCATTCCTCACAACTTAAAGAGGATGTAGGCACATGTGCATCAAGTGAGTCAATAGCAGCGTGACTTCCCAAAAAACCATGCTATCAGGAGGCTGGGGGCTCTCAGGAAGTAGTGTAGATGTGTTGCTATCTGTAGGGTTACAGCTTCACTTCCTCATGGAACCCCCGGTTCCTAAGAGTTGGAAATCCACCACCCTGTGTACTTTGTACAAACCTCAAATGCAACATTTGAAGGAGAGCATCAATCAGGACTGTTAATTCAGCAGAACCTCATAGAGTTCCTGTACAACCTTTTCTTGTTTCAGAGGTTGTTTAAACAGAGAGGTGCATTTAGGCCTAACTAATGTACTGAAAGTTCTTCAGGCAGGATTATTATTAATTATTATTATTGTATTGTTTGTTTATATTATTGTAGCACCTAGGATCAAATATTTTTGCCAAAGAAGGTAATTCTATGCAACCAGTTCATTTATTTTATTTCATTACTGCTCTCCTTCAAATATATGATGTTATGTGCTTTATTTTAAGGAGGCAGAGATGGACTTGCTCTGTTTAACAGAATGAGTTAAGTTGTGATGTAAGTGTGCTACCTCATCTACCGTTAATACCTATCTGAAATTAAATGAGATAACATTTTCTCTTTAGTCAAATTCTTCACTGTTACTTGAATACCACTGATGTTTCTATGCAACCTGAAAGCAGAGTGCTTTAATTACTGTGCAATTTTTATTCATTTCTCACACCAGAAAGTATTAATTTTCAGTGAATTTTTAGTCTGCAAGGAAGACAAGACCCATCAGACCAACATATATAAGTAATTGCTTGTGGTAGCTGTCACTCAAGAAGTTATCAGGAGTACATATGCTATAAGATATTTTAATACACTTTCTACAATGCTGCTGCTTTAAAAATATTGTTCTTGTACTACAATGGGAGCAGGGGAATGGTAGGGGCTGATTATGAATAGAAAGCAAAGGCAGGTTTGTCAAAAGCTTCTGTATATCTGTCCAATGGAAAAACCTTCAGATTGATGAAAACATCTTCTAGAGTGGTTCTGGAGCTGCATCTACAGCAATCTGCAGTTAAACTTCTGCAAACTACTAAACATCTATTTCCAAGAAATATCTTACACGCATTGCATACACTATATTTATATAAAGATAACTTTTGTTACATAATAGAGAGTAATCTTTAAATATTATGGACAGTTTTTGGGAAGGAAAAAGAGTAACTTAAAAAAACCCTCTGTCATTGGGTTTTCCCATAATGGAAATTAGATTAACTTATCTGTCTAAAAAGCTCTTGAGGGTGAATCTGATTCAGACTGAGGGTAGGCGATATGGGTTTAAGTAATATTTATTTGTTGAATGGAGTGGAGTTTTTAATAGTGATCATTGTAAGATTACCAATAACATTTTTAGACAGTCCCCATCTTCTGCAGTTTTAGACTCTGACATGCCTTCCAAAGTGAAAGGAAAAGAGAATATTCCTCTGGATGTGGTGAATGAATCCTGTGCTATGAACTATTTCAAATTGTTTTACATTTTATAACAAAGATGCATGCTTCCATAGTAATTGTTCTTGCTTTAAAAAAAAAAACAAGAATGAAAATCTGACAACTTTGCATTTTACTGGGCAACAAAAAGTCTTTCTATTCAGCCTGTGGTCATGCACCTGATTTGCTGCTACTTAAAACCCTCTTTTGAGTAATAACATTGAAACTCAGAATTATTTGAGAGGAAAAAGAGAAAAGAAAAGAAAAAGTATATCAAGCTGAAGGATCTTTTTCAAAGTGTCATCAAACTAATTTATGTTTAAGAGGTTTCCTTTCCATGAATGAAACATCACAGGTTGCAAGAGCCATCCTAGAAGAAAACTATGTATTACACATACTACATGTATGTATACATTTATATTGTACTGTGTGTGAATGTGAATACTTCATCTGAGTTTATATTTATAATAGCAATGGAAAATGTTAAGGAATAGCTGAGCAGATTAAGAACTGCCATGGAGTGAATGTCCTCATGAACTCAAAGCACTGTGATCAGTTTTGGGAATAGAGAATTTGTCATCAGAACCTACCTAGTGATCTGCCATTGCCCTGCCCCTTGTAGAGTAACTCACACCCAGGCAAAGTGAGTGTAGAACACTACTCAGTCCAAACAGCAATATGTTACCTCCCTCTGAATTTGGTGTAAATGAGTACACAAGGTCTAATCAGCAAATCAGGGTGAAAGCACTCATCAAAAGCTCAGCTTTCCTTTTTAAATAATCTTCTTCAACCAAGGAAGGACAGGGTGAAACATTTCACAAAAATATGTTTGCTAATGTTGCCTTTTGCCAGAAAGGACCGATTGGGTTTGCAAAGGTGCAGTGCCAGCCCTCCTGGCTGTGGGTGGGTGGCTAGAAATTTGGCTGTCAGGTTTTGTTGCAACTATAATGAGAGAGGGGGCAGCACAGGCAGTGGGGAGTACAGTGGGAGGATCCCAATGGGTACAGCGGAGTGAATGAATATTCCCTCTTTCGTCCCCTCTCTGCTGCTGATGTGCTAAGTCTCTCCAGGTTGGTGCAGCGGCGTGGAGTAGCTTTTCCCGTGAGAGACTGAGTAAATAAATGACTGTTATGGAATTTTAAGAAGTCAGCTCCTCTCTACCCAGATCTCTTGCTTTCTTCTCATTGAGAGCAAGCGAACTCACCCATACAAACCCCAACCCTGGTGAACCAGACTAGGGAGAAGGGGCTGAGGATTAATCAAACTGACAGTACCAAATGTGACCTCCTCCTTCATCACAGCAATCCCCGTTTACACTTGCAGTGGGGATCAAACCGTTTCTCCTATTTTTATTTCGCTTTAGTTTAAATCTGCCCCCCCCCCATCCCATCTTTAGTGCTCCAAAGGCACATGGAAAGCATAGGGAATAACCCTCAAACCTTGTGCCCGGAAAGGGATGGGGATCTAGTAAAGAGGGTTCAGGCAGAAGAGTGGGTGTGGGGGTGCTTGGGGGGGAAGGGGGTCTATACTGGCAAAGAAGCGGGGTGTGATATGCTCGCATCGGAGAGTGGAGGAGGAGAGGGGGGTATCAGGAGGATTGCGGGTGGAGAGGTGCAGGGGAAGGGGGGAGGTGCGGAACGAGAGGGCTGGGGGAGGGTACAAGGGGGAGGTGCGGGTGAAGGGGGTGAAGGGAGGTACAAGGGGGGAGGTGCGGGCAAAGGAAGGGTACCAGGGGGGGAGGTGCGGGTGAAGGGGGTGAAGGGAGGTACAAGGGGGGAGGGGCGGGCGAAGGGAGGGTACAAGGGGGGAGGGGCGGGCGAAGGGGGTGAAGGTGGGGTACAAGGGGGAGGGGCGGGCGAAGGGAGGGTACAAGGGGGGAGGTGCAGGCGAAGGGGGTGAAAGGAGGGTACAAGTGGCACTGGCAGGGCTGTGAGCCAAGGGAGGGGGTGTGCCAGGGCTGAGAGGGGCAGGCACTGACACTTCCCCAGCCCCTGCAGGCACAGTCAAAGCGGAGGGACACTGACCCCCAGGTGCCTGAGCCACGGGGGTCCCCCGGGCAGTGTCCCCTGCTGCCCCCCTCGGAGCCGGGCTCTGCCTCTCCCCGCTCCTGGCGCTCTGGGGGCCGGGGGCAGGCAGCTGGGGCGGAGGCGGAGGAGGTGCGGGGCGGGCTGGGTCCGGGGGCAGGAGGGGGCGGCGGCAGCTCCCTGGCAGCTCGGGCTGCCCAGCCACTAGCCCTGTCAGCGAGCGAGCCGGGATCCGCGCCCCCTGCCCAGCCCGGCTGCGCCCTGCACAGCCCACTCGGGCGGGGAAACGCCGCGCCGCCCGGGGAGACTCAGAGCAGCAGCGGCAGCGGCGGCAGCAGCAGGACCCCTCCTCCCTCCCTGCATCCCCGGCCCCGCTTCCCTCCCTCCCCGGCTCCTCACACGCCGGGAGCCCCTCTCGCCGCAGCCCGGGCTCGGCTCCAGGGGACGATGCTCTGGCTCTCCAGCGGCAGGGCTCTGGCTCCGCTGCTCCGCTCCCCCGCGCTCCCCTTCGCCGCCTGGCTCCTGCTCAGCCCCCTTTGGGTCCAGATGTCTCTGGCTTCCTCCTTCCTGACAGGTAAGGGGAGACTCGCCCCGCTCCCAGCGCCCACGGCCAGGGGCAGGGTGAGGCGCGCGGAGAGCGCCTCTGCGCCTGGCCGCGCCAGGGCAAAGCAACAGCGCTTCACGCCTGGCCAACAGGGGCTGGGGAAACCCGCCTGGCAGATGCATTATCCCTGGGACCGGCTCCGCTCAGCATCCCGGGGGGACTCGGGGGAAGTGGGGCAGGTAGACCTGCAAGGGAAGCGGTGCCCATTTACAAATGATGTTACTAATGATGCTGGGTAACCTTGGCTTGCTCAAGTCCAGAAGCTCTTTGACATCAAACCAGCTTCCCACCTCCCAGCGCCACTCTGGGCTCTTGGAGTAATGATAAATCCTAATAATAAATAAGTGCCGTTGCTTTGTTTGTTGTATTATTTATTGCATTGTTTGTTGAAAGTACTAGCTTTGCCTTATATTCATTTGTTTTAAAAATGCATTCAGGCAGGTGAAGACCTACGCTGCTGCTTTTTTTTTTTTCTTTCTTGAAGGACATACTTTACTGACACCTGGTGCATAAAAGAAAATGTTGAGTCAATTTCTAGTAAAAGCAAGACGTATTAGGTTTCAAAAAGTGATTCCAACATGAGATAATACAGGACTAATCGGGGGAGAGACCATATCTCTAATTTGCCTCCTTTTGTAAATCGACTCTGGTGGCAGTCTGTTCTTCATGGATCAGAAAAAGGTGCTGGGTTGAGTTGTTGGTATTGTACCAAGGGTCTGACCCAAAGCCCACTGACATAAATGGAATTCTTTCCACTGATTTCGGATCAGGTCATTTACAGAAGTATCCTATTATTAATGAAATACTCATTATTGCATAGGTCATCTGCGAGGAGAAAAAAGCATCTCTGCTGTAAATGGGGCACACTAGGGAAGTCTAGATTTTGTACAGAATAAAAAGGCTAGTCATTTGCCAGCTTTCATCAGGATTTTATAGAAACTGCCCCTTTGAAACTGAATAGTTTCTGTGCATTTGTTTCTGATATTCTTGGTTAGTTAGAGCAGGTGAGATTTAAAACTGAAGGCTGGGAGCTGTATAGGAGTTTAAATCAGAATTAGGAACCTGGATACTGAAGAGCCAGTGAATTAAAATTTGAAAACATATTTTTTATTTTGATTTCCATCTCAGGATCTGTTGCAAAATGTGAAAATGAAGGGGAAGTTCTACAGATACCATTTATCACAGACAATCCTTGTATAATGTGCATTTGCCTGGTAAGTTTGGATTTCAGGTAATAAGAACACTAAGGGCTGTACTAAAAGTAACTGTACAAAGAAAGGAATACATTGTATAATCAAATCTTGGGTATTTGTTGCCTTTATGCAATGCAAGGTTATCTCAGTGCTGAGCTAACTAGAAAATATTCCAGTTCACTATCTTGGAATCATCATTTTGACTTTAAACTTATAAATGACTTTAATATGACATTGTGAGACTCACTGATTACTACATTCATCATGTGCATTCATGGTGAGAATTATTTTCACAAAGTCACATGTGCTCTAGTACAAAAGATTTCTGCATAGCCAATACCTATGAGCAGAGCAAAGAGGTTGAAATATGGGGTTTGGAAGTGCTATTGCTTTCAATCTATACAGATACTGACTGTTGAAAAAATGGCATAAGGGGCCAAAATGAGGGATGCAACAAGTTAGTAAAGCAAAAGAATGCACGTGATTTAAAGTCCAAAACTTTAGATTTGAAAGTACAGCATAGTATATTTTCAAACACTCCTGACTAGATTGATTGTAATAAGAAGACAATGCGAACATACATGATACATTTATAAAAAGTGTCATTCTGAGGATGTCACTGCTGTTTGTGTTGGGAATTCAGCTTCCATAGTCATTAACTATCACACTACTTTGTAATCCTTTCCTGAGGAAATATCCCCTGTTCTTGCACTGGCTTTCAGTTTCACAGTTAAACATTTTGGATGCTCTTTAGTTGAGCAAACCTACTGAAGTCAATTGGAGTCTTTCCATTGCTATTAATGGATTTTGGATCAGGCCCAATGATAACTTTTTAGATATCAGTGACAAAGGGGGGGGAGGGGCTGGGAAGAGAGGCATAGAGATGAAAGAAATAAAAGGAAAAACAAAAAAATACATGAAGATGGATTTTATAATGGGTCCAAGATTTTATGTTTCCCAAATATCTGCCACACACCTCTAACTAACAGAAAGGAGTTAGGAGTAGCGAAGAAACAATTTATGTAGAAGTTCAATGTCAGACTAAAAGTAACATATCAGGGGAAATATTTATGTTTTTAGACTCTTTATAGTTTGTAACATTGACTCAGTCAACACACTTTTAGAAAACATGGTTTAACATGGCTTGAAAACAAGGTGGATGAACATTGCAAAAAATACTGGAAGACTAGAAGAATTTTGACTTTATATGTCTAAAGCAGTGGTTCTCAACTGGGGTCCAGGGCCCCCTGGGGGGCCGCAAGCAGGTTTCAGGGGTCCACCAAGCAGGAGTAGTATTAGACTTGCTAGGGCCCAGGGCAGAAAGCCAAAGTCCCACTGCATGGGGCTGAAGTCTGAGGCCCTGAGCAACTTAGCTTCACAGTGCCCCCTATGGCATGGGGTCCTGGGCAATTGCCCTGCGTGCTACCCCTTAATGCTGGCCCTGGCTTTTATATGCAGAAAACCAGTTATTGGGCACAGGTGGGCCGTGGATTTTTTATAGCATGATTGGGGGCCCTCAGAAAGAAAAAGGTTGAGAACCCCTGGCGTAAATCTCTCTCAGGCAGTACATGAACTGTAAGTATGTGCAAGAAAATCTTTAAAAGATTTTATATCTTACCACTAACCGAAATCTGATAAATTACCCTTTTGCTTTTGTGTACAGGATGGAACTACTCATTAGTAATAAGTGTTTACAGGATCAGGCAACTAATCTGTAAAGAAGCAAAACTATGGCATTCTGAGTGACTATAAAACAATAGTTTTAATGAGTTCTTACACAAAAATACTTTGCATTTCTATAATGCCTCCCATTTAATAATCGCAAAGCTTTTTACAAACATTAATGAATTTAGCCTCTGCACTAATAGCCTCAGTTTTGCAGACCAGAAATGTAAAGCACAGAAGTCTCACAAGGGGTCTGCGGCAGAAGAGGGAATAGAGGCCAGGTTTCCTAACACCCACTCCAGTGATTTAACCACAAGACCATCCTTTTCCATACACAAGACTTCCCTTTGTGAGCGGATATGGATAGTATAGTGGCAGTATTAGCAAACAAACTTTTATTTTCTCACCACAATGCAGGACAAATTACAGTGGTGGTAGGACAGTTTTGGGTCTGCTGACTGAAATCACTTTTAAGTTCTGGGTGGGCAAAGATGGCTTTATGCCAGCTGTGTGACTTCTGGATTTTGAGAGCTTTAACTTATGTTTGGCTGCCAACATCCTTAAAGTGCTGTTCCATATGTTGGGATAGCTGAAGTGCGGAGGTGCTCTGACTTCCCCTTTGTACTAGCAATTCATCCTACACCTGTGGCCCTGTGCCTCCTGGGGAATACCTATATGTCAGGAAAATTCCCAATCCCAAGCAAGCCGTCTTGCTGTCTGGTTTGTGCCATTGGAGTGGTGCAAAGCAGGCTGAAGGTAACTAAGAATAGTGCCTCTGCTTTCTTGTATATGGAGGCTTTGACAGTAACTGGAAAACGTAATGGGATCTGGACTTCTGTGTCTAAACAGTGTAGTGGACTTTTTCTAACACTAAGAAATGATAAACAGGTGAAGGTGACTGTCTATATCAGAAGTTAGTAATAACAAAGATTAAGTAAACCAACCTTCTGAGAAACAACAGTAGAAAAAATATCGTCTCTGTAAATTGAAAATCTACAGGTAAAAGATGATTACTCACATTTTACACAAGAATCCAAGTGTCCCTAGATGATACAGTATGTTCTACTGAATTATACAAAAAAATGAAAATGGTACTTATTAATGAATTTGGCTACAAAATCAGTTTGTACTAACTTAATGCTTAAAAATTAAAATGTCTAAAATATTGCTCTTTCTGAAAATAAAAGCTGTGAAACTTTGGGGACTCTATGGTTGCCTGGAAGAAGTCCAGGCTTTAGAGAACATGTATGAGTTTAATGTGGTATGATGGGTAAAGATATATTTGCTGACAGTCATATATATACCAGCAAAGTGTTGCTTCAGTTCAAGGGGGTCATTCATTTATGCCTGCCATTAAATTCTTTAGGACTTTTGGGGATTATAGCTACGATATCCAATGTAAGATACAAGCTGCGGAAATTCCATTCTAAAAATATCTTCACAGATCTGTGGAAATCAGGTTTATTAATGTGCAAAAAATAACCAAACCAAAAATGCCCTTAGACTAAAGGACTTGATCATGCCAGGTAATATGACCTTGGAACTTTGATTCAATGCACAGAATTATAGTATTGAGGCTACTCAGGCACAGAACTGAAACATGGGCTAGTGAGAAGTTACATAAATATGAAGACCTATCATATAGGATACTGGTTTGAGTTTTTCCAAGTTCATATATGTACTTTAGACTCGAGATTTTAAAAGGAAAATGAAAAACTGAGTACTATTACTGAATGTAAAGGGAAGCTTAGATTAGAATTTGTTAATATGAATGTTCTGTATATAAAATGAGCATGGAATATTTCAAGTTAAACTATGTTATAAGTAAAGTAAATGGGCAAGTTTAACTCAGTTTTTGTTGGTCCAGAGTTTTGGCTGAAAGTGGTCTAAAGCTGAAAATAGGCTCACATCTGATATCATAGTATTTTCTTTAAAAAAATATATATATATATACTTCAACATAAGCTTGGAAAAGACATAAAAATGCTACAGTCTGGCAGAAGTAGGTGAGATGAGAGCCTGCATATAATTATAGTGCAAAAACGTAAAGTCCAACGGAATCAATTTATCCTGAATTAAACTTTTCAAAGGTGAGATGAACTCATGGCAGCAGTGGTGGTGGTGGTGGTGATGATGATGATGATGGATGGTTGTGGTGGTGAAGAGAGCCATATAATTTCATTCTCATTCATCATCGTCTACATAAACCCAAACACCTTGCCAGAAGCAAGGAGGGATCCAAGAATAACCTTATTCGTTGGCTGGAGTCAGACGGATGTAGTTTTAAAGTGAAAAAAAAAATTAGCATACCAGTTCAAAGGGATAGGTGAGAAGTGTCTGTTTCCTTAATTACAAGGAACTAGGAGACTAAACCCTAGACAGGTAATGATGGCCTGATGGTTGCAGGAGCTTATCTCTCATGTATTAGACCTACAGCAAAAATGGTTCTTATGCTATCAAGAATACTAGGAGTTTAGTGTGGGGGTGGAGTATTTTTCCCAATGATCTGTAAGAAAAATGTGTATGTCACATATGAAATAACAGCTGATAAAAGCCAGTGGTGACCTTGATGAACCACATCTAAACCAGTTCCATTTCTTCCCCTCACTCTGCCCCCTGCCTTAAACCTGCCAACTACACCTGAGGAGTGGTAATCATACTTCTCAACCTTTTATCACCTAAATTCAGACGAGAAGGAAACAAATTTGAGCCAGAAAGTGTAACCCAGTGATGGAAATCTGAGAAAAGCTTTGAGGCAGGAGCTCAGGAAACTAGAAATCAGAGCTTTGCTTGGCATGAGTTTTATTTCTGCTTTTAACTCCAAATATGCAATATAAGGATTTGACCTTTGCTGATAAAAATTATGTTAAATTCAGTGTTATAAGAACCAGTATTCCACCTAACTTAGCATGTTTTTGATTCACATATTAAATCAAACCAAACAAAAATAACCCACCCAAGAAAAAAAGCAAGAAAGTTATCCTACCTGGATTTTTGGGATTCTTTACCTGTAAGTATCCCAGTTGGTTTCTATTGCACAAATCCATATCTGAAAGTGGATGGCCAGCATGAGAGCAAATGTTCAGCACATGTTTGATGAAGATGGCAGTGTTTTAGTACATCAGGATTCAATTTTTATTGTGTCAAGATATAATGTAGCCCAGATGAATTTTAGTGGAAAAGTGTATATTAAAAAAATCATCAAACAGTTCTTTCATACCTATTTTATTTAATATAATTTCAATAGTTTCATCTAAAGAACCTATCAAAAGAGCATCTTCTGTCAGTTTGAATGATCTTCTCCCTTTATTACTTTATTACCCCACAGAAACAACGCCACCGAAACCCAAAGAGACAAAAGAGCCTCCGTCACAGTGGTTTAGTAGTAACTCTCATAGACTCATAGTGAGAGAATGTTGTTTTGATCGGTATTTGAAAGACTCTTCCTACAGTGCAAACATGCCCCTACATAATGCTGGATTTTATTAGTTTTTATCCAATTTAAAGAAAGCAAATATACACTCTGTTTCCTAAGTAGAAAAATGGTGTCTGGTACAGCTGAGTGTCTGTGTATTTTTTATTTTTTTTTGCAAGAGACGTTGGAGGCCAGTGTGTGTATATATAGATATTGGTGGGAGCAAGGATTTCCTGAAATCATAAACTAAGGTTAATCACCTGCTGTAGAAGCAACTTGGTTTAGTAGACTCTGCAAAGGGATGAGCTAGCAGATAGCTCATAGACTCTGCTATAATTATACTTCCATATACAATAAGTCAGCGTAAGGCTAGATTCTGGCTTACCTGGGTGCATAGGCCAGAAAAACAGCACACAAACCAAACCAGCACTCTTTAGAAGCACATGACACAAGATGGCCCATCTAGTTCTGGTTCCCCTGAAACATATGGAGAAGTCTGCTCCTCAGGACTTCCCCAAATGGAGTTGAGGAGAGGTGTGATGTATATGTACTACCACATACAGATATCAGTACCCTAACCAAGCCATGCTGCCTGCATACAACCTCGTATGTAATTTATTTTGGTTCTGAGAATATATTATGCAGCCAGACCTGTTCATAGCCAGTGTATAGTCATAAATTATACTGCTTTTGTCACATAGTCCTTTGGGGGATCAGACCTATTTTCTGTTGTCAGCTAATATTTGGTCTATAATATCAGTTTAAGTTTGTAAAGTGCTTTGGAATCCTACCCGATGAAAGACACTATAAAACTGTAAATTGTTAATTATTGTTATTTATTATATGTTACTTGATGGAGTGAGGTTTTGATTTTTGTTATCTATGTGCCTCACGAATTTTAAGTTGGTTCCAATTATCACATTTCTCCTTGCTGCGAGAGTGACACTGAGTCTTGCCAAATGTCTTGAAAAAAATTCAAGTGCAAGGTGAACTGTGGTGAATTTCCCATTTGCCCTGCTCTCATCAGTCAGATCCATTTCAGATTGACTCATTGCATTGTACTGCCTGGTGAAATTGCACTCCCCACAAAGGTGTTTTTGCCTTTACATTTCAACTTATTATTCTGCATCATGACATTCACTTTTGTGATTTGTTGAATGACACAATGTTTTTAACCTGTTCCATAAATCTGCAATAACATAGATACATGAGGCTTGAAGTAGCTATTTCACATTATGCTTGTACTATTTGGGATAGTGAATAATTCACTACTTGCACATCACTAACAATGAATTTGCTGCACTGAGCCAAGCACACAGTGTTGGATTGATTACAGATCTTGGCACAACCCTACTGGACAGAAGCTGACAATAGGAATGCTGCACTCACACTGAAGATTCAGTATAACAATTATGGGAAAAAGATTCACTGTGGCATAATTAAAGGCTCTGAAAACTTGAGTACAAAAGATCATAATTAAAATGAATAAGTAATACATTAAATAAATTGTGAGAGGCACAAAAATGCCATAAACTAAATGGAAAAATGTAATATAAGTTGCAAATGTCTTTGGAACATTTCTATGGTAAGTACAAAATGGATAAATCTATGTTAAGGCACTTTTTAAAATTGCCAATAAGAATAACATTCTTAAAAAGCTGGTCCAATATCAAAATGGAGTTTTAAAGGCATACAGGTACCTGTACCTGGATTTTATAGGCTTTCAAGTTTCTTCCATTGAGTTGTTAAAAGTCTTTTTAAAAGTGTGGTCCTGTAACTTAACGACTCACAGTATCAATGTTTCTGGTGTTCAGCTTTGTGCTGCCATATTGGGTGGGAAAAAAAAAGATTTTTTATAACTGTTTTTAGTTCCCCATCATGTTTTAATAGAAATTTCTGAGGGGAGAAAAAAGTTAATTGACACAAAAATCAAGTGAAATGGAAGCTTAGTGTTTGTGGGGGGTTGTTTTGTTTTGTTTGTTTTTTTATATTAAGCTCATAGTCAAATAATGTCATAATATCATAGTCAAATTATATTGTGTAAAAATCTTTACCCGTGTTACTAATAACACAGCAGAGTATTAAAAAACATATTGTACTGGTATGCAATCATCTTGTACCTCCTTACGATTGTAACTGCCACCTCTCATGCTTCCTGACTTTTCCTTCTATCCACCAGGCTGCAGCTAAAATAATATTCCTTTTAACCTGCTCTGGCCAGTCACCTTCATGGGCTCCCTGTACCTTTCTGCATCAAGCTCAAACTCATTGTCCTTACTTTCAAAGTGCAGTCTATATCTCCTCCCTTATATTGCCCTACCTACTCCTTGCCTCATGACCTATGCTGTGCTAACTCTTCTAGCTTTCATATTCATTTTGTCTCTTTCTCCCAGTCACATCTTGTGTCTGTGTTTGTGTGTGTGTTTGTTAGTTAGTTTGATCCTCAATGTCTGGAACAGTGTCCTTTTTGCAGTGTGCAACACATCTTTACTCTCAGTCTTCCAATCTAAGATGGCCAACTTTCTCATTTGTGAAAACCTTCCTCCCCCCCCCGCTCTGCCTCTTTCCCCTAAGGCCCTGCCCCCCACTCATCTTCACCCCACCCTTGTCACTTGCTGCTCTCTCCACTTCCCTCCTGCCACCAGCTGAGCAGGGCTCTAGCGGTGGAGGGGTGACGTGGGCAGGAGGTTCGAGGGCGAGCCACACTCCAGGGTGGGAGGGGTAACTGGGGCAGGACAGGGCAGGAAGAACCATGCTTCAGGGGTGGAGCTTACTGGGGGAGGGAGAGCCGTGCTCTAGAGGTGGAGGGGTGACTAGGGCAGGATGCGGGGGCAGCACCCTGGGGCAGGGCACAAAAGAGGCTGAGAAGAGGACCCGGGTCGTAAGTCCAGCCACCGGCCCCACTCCTCAAATGCCACACGGTTCAGGATCTCTCCTCCTGGATGCCTGCTGCTGGTACCTCTCTCCGCCAGAGCCACGCAGGTCCTGAGTGCTCCTCCAGCTCCAGCAGCAGCTGCTCATCCCGCCTTCCCTATGGCAGAACAGAAGCTGACTGCAGACAGTTATTCAGGTAACTGGACTTCTGTTGTCCGGACGGTAGTGCTGACTGGACACTGTTGGGTCCCCTTTTCGACCAGACTTTCTGGTAAAAAATCGGACACTTGGCAATCCTATTCAAATCTCTCCCTAAAAACCACCTGTTTTCTTTATTTGTTGTTACCCACAGTTCCTCGTCCATTCCCTACACCCTCCTGGTCTGAGGCTGTCATTTCTTGTGTTTTTCTATTTTAGATTTTTTTTTAGAGGAAGATACCACAGCTTTTTTTGCCAAGCAGATTGATAATGCTGTTAATTAATATTGGTGTTGGAAATGTGTTTTGTTACAGTGAAAAATGTTGATGAAAATGAAAACAGGTGTGGTTTTTGCTGAAGTTTTTCTTGAAATGTTTTTGGATTTTTGTTGAAAAACTGGAAACCCCACAATTTCTGTTTTGTTTGTTTGTTTTTGACAAAATAATGTACAATTAGAACTGGTTGGAAAATGCTGAATGTGTTAAAATTTGGGTGAAAGATCGAAGAATTTTCTGTGGAATTTTCTGACATTTTTTCTCTCTGTTTAAACCAGAAAAATCTCAAAATTTATAAATTTCAGTAAAGAGTGAGGGGAAAATTAGGAACCAATTCCCTCCCCTTTGCTCCTACCTGTCTTTCAGCCAGTTCCAATAGTAATAAAATTAGAGATGGGGTCAGCTGTGCAATGTTCAAGTTTAGTATAGAGTTTAGGTTCAAGGATGAATCAAGTTTTAATGATGTCAAAATCTCATAAGCTGTTCTCATGAGTTTTCAGCCCCAAATGTGGGGAAATGAGACTCCATACATATTCATTTTTATTATGACAGCTGAGAATTTACAGAAGCTCTATAATTGTCTCGGGCTCCAGTGTTGCAAATACTTATTCAAATGAATAACTTTACTCATATGAGCAGTACCATTGACATAAACATTATCAGCATCAGGACCTTCCCTTTATCATTATTCACATACATCCTTACTATTAAGAAAAAGGCAATAATATAATCTGGAAAATATAGACTATCAAAATGAGGCCTCTATAATTTCATTTTCAGTCTCAGCCATGAACTATTTTCAAATAATCTGTAGAGAAAGCATTATTCACTGAAGAAATTCATAAATAATTCTGAATAGTGAGTACATTTCAGAAAATTGCAATCTGCTCACAGACAATTCTCAAACAGAAAAAAAAAGATGATATTTGCATTATTATTTGCACAGTTTATCTACGGATTATCCACTCACATCCCAGAGAGGAGGTGGTCAAAAACAACAGAAACACCACTCTTTTAAGCCCCTCTAAACTGGGATTTATACAATTTAAATTCTTTAATGATGTACTTGGTAAGGTATCTAGGTACTCACGTCCCAATCCTGCAAAGACTTAAAACATATTCTTAGTTTTATGTACTGTGACTATTGTTTAAAGTGAAGCACATACCTAAAACTTTATAGGATCAGGATCTTAATAATAATGTATTTGTTTATTTATTTATGTGAGAGGGTCTAGTAGTGATTGGAGAACTACAAAAAGAGGAATTAAAGATCTTGATTCTTGATCTTGTGCTTTGTTTCTTTAGTCTGACTGAGCCATGGCTAGTGATTATGTATAATTGAGGAGGGGTGGGGAAGAAGATGAATAAATTGATAAACAATTGCTTGAAGGCTGCCTAATGAGGGTGTTTTCATGATGCTTGTTAGTGAAGCACCTGCAGGCTGTACCTTTTGGAATTCACTGCTACAGGAGGGTATCATCATGTCAAATGTTGTGGCTGGAATGGATTTTAACCAAACATGTAGCTGTGCAAGCTAAGACATTGACAAGGGTAATCAAATCACATACTTCAGAGTTCTATTTAATGATTTCTGGGGGAAAGAAAATGTTTTTTCCTTTATAAGGCACAACTAATTTTCATGTTTATCACTTTTTTTTAATATCGGATGATGGCTACTGCTGAAGTCAGTCTACAAGAATTGGTGGATCAGTGATCTAAACTGGTAAATGCTTTCATGCTAAAAAATGCATGCTGGCTGCAAATGTGGCTTGAAATAGTTTAGCCCGTAAACAAGGATTTTTTAAAAGTAATTTTTTGAAAGAATGTTGGAAAATTTTACTTTAAAATATTGAAAGAGTAACAGGTAAGATATTTATTTATTTATTTATTTATTTTTTTAAGGGCGGAGGCCTGCTAAGACTTGTGCTCTAGTCTCATTAGGCATATATGGGGAAAGGAAAAACATTATGATGTTCATACTTTTGCATGTGTACACTAGCTACTTGTTAAATCTGGTTTGTTTAACTTTAACATTAGGACACAGTGCTAATGCACCATCTATACAGCTGCTGGTACATAATTTGATTGATGTGTGGTAAGGTCTCTAATCCACAAACAAAGAGCTCTGTTACCCTGATAATAGCTGTGGCAGCAGCATTAAGAATCTCCAAAATTCTAGGGTGTGACTATAGCTTCCGTTCATTACACAGGGTGATGTGTTCAATACCTTATTGTTTATAAAAGTAGGGGTCTCTTTGTCACCCTCAAATCTCTTGGTGTGTTAAACCAACCCACATACTGAAATGTACAAGTGTCAGAGTGAAAAAAGGGAACCAAATAACAAAGGGAAGCTCACTGGAAATCAGCCTTTTTTGAGGGATGAAGATGTGTTCCGTTGGCTCCTGTCTGTTTGAGCACTGTTATCTGTTTTGTGCCATGCAGCATAGGAAGATTGGCATAGTTTCAGGCATACTGAGAAGAGCTAGATGGGACTTCACTCCATGAAAGTTCTGTGTGACTCCAGAGCCAGATGTTGAATAGCACTGTTTGTAAGGATTTTAAGCATCTTCTCAAGATTTTGCACTAGTCTTGTGTGTTTGTGGGTGTGATTCATATATGACTAGGGCCTTCATTTCTTTTGTCTGAACGTTAAAAGGTCTAAGGAGTTCTCATTGTTACACACACCATTTAATGTCATCTTAAAGTTACTAAGGCCTCTCATGCACTATTATTGTGGAATCTCTGAATTTTAGACTGACTTTTCTTCCTCCCTTTCCTTCCTGCGTTTTCCTTTCTGCTTCTATAATAGTATTGCTGTCTGAATGCTGTCTCTTCAGACTAATCTGTGCCATTCCACACAGTGAAATCATTGGTGGCTGGGTTTCTAGCTCTGTGGATTTTTGGCCATGCATAATCCCCTTTCCTGGCATTTGAGGCTTATTATTTGGGCTAACAAGATGCTAGCTGCAGACAATACCTATGTAAATATAACCAGCTAGCAAAGATCTTATTCACACCTGATATATCATACAGCCTTTACAACCATCAAGAGACATAACTGCAGGAGCCAGTTCTAAAGCAGGTTGTGTTCTCAGTCTCACAGGGCCCCTTATAGGCTGTAAGAATTGCTGGTGGTCAAGGCCAACCATGCAGATGTCTTTAAAGTGTCCCACCGGTGACCAAAAGTCACTTTGTCAAGATGACAAATGGGTTGTGCATAGCTCATTCATGCTGTTTCTTCAGTCTGATGTCAGCTCCATTTACTTGTCAAAAACAGGTATTTTTGTTACTTCCAGCAGTGCAAGTGGAGCCAGGGGTAGGGAGGAGGAAAAGGGAATTCAGTCTATGAAAAATATATTTGTATTGCTTCTGCTCAGTATATTATTATTATTATTGAGATTCATAAGCTTTGGCCATTCTAGACTCTATTTGTACATGTGTGAAAGAGAAGAGAATTTGCTTTCCAGAAGTGAGACTGGCCCTGCAGGGCTGAGATTTCTGCCTGAAAAATTCAATGGTTGCACATGGTTGTGCAATATTAGTTTCTTCTTTTAGACACAGTAACTTTATTTCCAGAGAAACATTTACAAATAAATATGTAATTACCTGGGTCTGCTTAGTACCACAAGGCATTCTGAGTGTTTCTCCTTCAAAGAACCAGATTTGAGCTTCTTAACTCATACTGGTGGTTTCATTGACTGCAGTGAAAGTTATTCATTGTGAGTAAGGACTGCACAAACTAGCCCCAAAGTAGCAGTGGCCCAGCCACAAAATGTGGTCATGAAGCAGACACACACAAGGAGAAGATCTGTCAAATAAGGTGCCATTTTTTTCATAGTCACTTTTCTGACTATGACCTCATTTGGGCCCTGACTCTGATCTTATTATATCAATTGGACGAGGATCAGGCTCTTTGAAAAGCCAACCACCAAGATAAGCTATCCATACAGTGATTAGCAACTGCCTCAATGTGACACTAATAACTGCAGCACAAAGCTCAGTCCTGTTTGACCTGAGGTTATGAAGTGCAGAGAAAGGAGGTAATGCGGGGTGAAGTCCAGAGAGAGGAGACCCTGAAAATTCTTGCCTCCTTCAAAAAGTCCAGGTTGAAATGGCCATGTTCCTTGAACCTCCCTTTTAACCTGCTCCTCTATGGAAACTGGCACAGCACTGCTACCCTCTTTGTCTCAACAGACCTCAGTGAATAATTCTTCCTTTTTGTACACTTCTGTGTATCACAGGCAAGATCACATAAGAAAACAAAAAGCAGGGTCAGCACTTAACAGACTTGAACAGGGCTAGAAGAGCAGTGTCCGGAGGCCACGTGCTTATAAAACAAACCCTTGCTACTTTCTTTTGGGCTACTATTTTTATTTTGTGGTGGTTCCTCAAGCACTTTGGTCCTATATGAAAACCTGCTTAAATGAAGAACTTCTCTGATGCTGTCCTGTTGTGTGTGTGGTTTTTTTTGTTTGTTTGTTTGTTTTTTGTTTTTGTTTTTTGTAATCTACCATTTTTGAGAAACTTTTAGGACTCTCCTTGATTTTTTGGGGGGTACATGTATTGTGGGACTCCCTGAACAAAACCAACAACCACCATACTTTTAAAAGTCTTTTTGAAATTATTTTTAAAGGATAAAAAGAACCCCTTATGTATCCCGTGTTACTGCCTTTGGTATACATCATATTTTTAAGCATACAATACCATGAGAACACTGTCATTAGTGATGTATTGGGGTAATATATCATCAGAACATCTTTTCTTTAGAGGATACAGGCAGTAAAAGACCAGGCAGATCAGCAGGGGATCATCTTTTTTTCTTTCTTTTTCTTTAATCTAACTCTGTTTTTGGGTTGTACAGAAGTGAATTTCTTCATGGGATATGACTTGTTGCAAAATAAGCTAGGAGGCCCAGTGGGCTTTGTAAACCCTTTTAAAACTGCATGGCTTCAGGGGTTTCTTTGTTCAGAGTTTTTCATACAAGCTTTGGCCTTTAAGAAAGCCCCAGAAGGCCACTACCTGAATCTCCAGTGTAAAAGCTTAGCTAAGCAGACATCAGATACAAAAAGCAATAAAGGTTGCTCTCAGACACAATGGTGGGTATGTCCTTGTTCAGACAATATATTTATACATTTATTTCATTAAAATAACTGAGTTAATGCAAGAGTTTTAAATAAATGTTCAATAAAGTCACATTACAGCACTAAAAGAGAAATTAAGGACTATCCACTTTGTGTACATAGATCAAACAGAAACACAGTGTATGGCTTCATCAGAAAATGAAAATCTTGAACTTGAGGACAGGTGTGTTTCTGGGGGTTTTCTGTATTTTCATGGTGGTGTGCTTCACTTTACTGCAATAAAGCCAACCCTGGGAAATAAACAGAACACAGGCAATGGGGCTAAGATGGGAAGAAATAGAAGTGGAAGGGTTGCTCTGCTGACAGGTCGGAGTTGACGGAAGGTTCAGAGATTGAACAGAACTTCAAACTTTGGCTTGGTCAACATTAGAAAACTTGCACCAGTATAACTACATTGGTTTAAAACCAATCTTATTAAACCAATGCAAATCCCTAACATAGAAACACTTCAAACAGTTTAACCCTTGCTTAAATCAGTTTAGTTTAATTTGGTAACTTAACTATGCAAACTTCAAAGGTTATTCTAAGCAAAGGTTAAATTCGCTTAAGTTTATCTACATTAGGGGTTTGCATCAGTTTAGCTAGATCAGCATAGTTGTACAGGATGCGCAAGAGACACACAGCTATAACTGGGGAAAATACAATATGTTTTCTTATTCATAGACGTAAATTCAAACTGACACATGTCCTATTTGACCAAGGTTCTACTTGTCTTACTGACTACTGAATCTTATGCAAATTAACATAGACAAAGAGCTATTTAGTATTTACGATTACTCCTTTAAAAATGCTAGCACTTTTATATAGCTCTTTCCAGCAGTAGATCTCAAAGTGCTTAACAAAGGAGGTCAGATGTAGACTTTAAAAGAAATATAAAACATATTCATATTTAATTTAAAAAAATACCTTAATGGAAGATTGTAGCTAAGATTTTTAAATGCACACAAATCAGGAAATTCAAAGGTTTGGTTCCCAAAGAATCATAACATCACCCCCCAACTTTTACCTGCCTTCCAGTTTATATATAATATTTTGTGTTACTGTATAGGCTTCTAAGTTTGTACTGAAACCTGAGGTTCATGTCCCTATTGACAGAGAGTTTCATATTATATTCCAGGCCTGCACTACTCGTAAAGCAGCGAGGGCCATATTACTCCAAAGAAAACAGCTGAGGGCCGAACCCCCCTGATCGCTGCCAACCCCCCACCCCAGCACCACCCAGCCCCCCGAAACACAACCCCCCACACCGAAACAGCAGTATTGAACCTCAGTAATTTGTTATAGTGGGCCCCTAAGGTAGTATAATTAAGGTAAAAGAAAAATGTCTTTTTGCTAGAAGTAGAATAAGATCTTCCCCCCACTTTGTAATCAATTGCTCTGTTGAATGAATGAGCTGTGAATGAGGAAGACGTGGAAGACAAGCACCTCCAGACAGCTGCAACCCTTGGAGAGGGCAGGGTCGGCTCTAGGATTTTTGCCGCCCCAAGTAAAAAAAAATGTTGGCCGCCCCCCCCTTTTTTTTGTGCCCCCCTGCCCCCCCGGCCCCGCCCCCCCCCCACCCTACCCCTTCCGAACCCCTTCCCCAAATCCCCAGCCCCGCTTCCTCCCCCGGTATACGGAGGTGAGCTAGGGTGGGGGAGCGCAGGAAGTAACGGGGTGTAGAGGAACCACTCCTCACTCCAGCTCACCTCCGCCGCCTCCCGCGAGTGCCCCGCCGCTCGACTTCTCCTCCCTCCCAGCCTTGCTGCGCGAAACAGCTGTTTCGCACACGGAAAGCCTGGGAGGGAGGGGGGAGAAGCGAAGCGGCGGCGACGCGCTCAGGGGAGCAGGCGGAGGTAAGTGGCAGGGCACTTTTTCCCCATGCCCCGGAGTCGGCGCCTATGATGGCCGGTGCCAGAATGCCACCCCTAGAAACGTGCCGCCCGAAGCACCTGCTTGCTGGTGCCTGGATCCGGCCCTGGGAGAGGGGATGGGAGCCAGACCAGATCAGTAGAACAGGTCAGCCACCGATTCGCCGCTCGCCTCCTCAGCCCCTGCCACTGCCTGCTTGCTCGCCTCCTCAGCTCCCCTCCCTCCCCCGCCGCTTGCCTATTCCCCCCCCCCCCCCGGGTCGCATGTTGTGCAGGCCTGTTATATTCTGTTGAATGGTGAGAAGCTTTGCCTTTGACTTCACAGGGACAAAGATTTGACCCTAGAAAAATGTTTTAGTGGATAGGGCCCTGACCTAGGAGACTTAGGTTCTATTCCTGGCTCTGCCATTGATGTACTATGGGCAAATTACTTCACCTCTATGTGCATTGGTTTTCTGTCTATCTTGTCTATGGTAATTATAACTCACCAGGATAGAAGCCATCTCCTAATGTGTTTGTACACTATCTAGCATAATAAGCCTGTGATCTCACTCATGCCTCTAGATGCTACAGTAACACAAATAAATGATCATATTAAATGAAGCTCTTCCTACTCATGGTGCTGCAATAGCAGGCCACTGGGCTGTCTTCAGGGAAGATCAGGCTTGCAACTGACTACAGAGATCAATTTTCCCAAGCTGGTGAGCATCAGGTACATTGCAGAAATGATATGTTTGGTCTAAACGGGGTTGTGGTGGGGAGTACACATCTGCAGTGAAATTTGGGGTTCTTCTTTCAGCAAGCAAGAGCTTTGTTTTTAATTGTGCTTCCTGGGGGAGAACTGAAATTCTGAAGGGAGCAGTTGATACTGGCAGAGCTCCACTGCGGAGAGATCTGTAGCACTATCCCTGCTCAATGTCAACAGTGGCCTGCTGCTTTGGGCATTTGGGACATAGGAGCCTAAGAGATTATGAAAATGTGGAAACAAGCAAGAAACTACTGTGTGCTGTATTTGAAAAAAAAAGTGGTTTTGTGTTCACATGAGGGGGAAAAAATTATTATTTTTTTTTTTTTTGCAAGCACTGAGTTGACATATTTGATTCATGATGAAATATCATTTATATCAGTATAACACAACTTTATGCTGGAAACCTGGTAACATTTTTGCCATGAGCAAGCTCCCAATCTACAACATTGAAGAATATGCTTAGTTTTACCCATGTGTGTATTAAAGTTAATGGAACTAGTCGCATGCATGAAGGTAAGCACATGCCTCAATGTTTGCAGGTTATAGATTTAAATTTGTAAATCAAGACAACATTATTGCAGAAAATTGTGTTTCACAGAGAAATATTTTTTCCATTTTGCACCAAAACAGTTTTTTAGTATACTTTTTTTTTTTGGTTTTAATATCTTTTACCTGCAAAAGTTTTCCTTTGTTTAATTGAATCTAGATACAAATTTGAGGGGAAACAATGAAAATGAGAATTTTTTCTTAACCATTTGTCAGTGGTGAGACATTTTCTCACACCCCACTGCTTTGTGAGTGCTTTTTCCTCCCTCTTCTCACTCAGAGCCTAATTTTTCAATTCTTACTCCTGCAGAGAAGTACTTATTGAAGAGAGTAATCCCACTGAACTCAAGAGGGAGTATTTGATTATGTAAGCAATACTCGTGAGAGAAGGTTGTAGAACTTGAATCTGAATCATAAGCTAAGCAATTGTGCCAAATGATCAAGGGTGGGATTTTCAAAAGGACCTGACTTCGGAGCAGATGTCCCATTGATTTTTCTATGAGAAGTGTGCTCCTAAGGCTGTGTCTATACTAGGGAACTTACAGCAATGCAGCTGTATGCCAATGGGAGAGAGCTCTCCTGTCAACATAATTTAATCCACTCCCAATGAGTGGCTGTGGCTACATCGGTGGGAGAAGCTCTCCTGCCAACATAGTGCTGTGCACACTCGCGCTTATGCCGGTGGAATTTATGTCGCTCGGGGGGTGGATAATCCACCCCCCCTGAGTGACATAAATTCCACCAGCATAAATGGTAGTGTAGACATAGCCTTCATGGGTGCTTTTGAAAATTTCACCCCAAATTCTTGAAGGATGATTTTTATCCTTGTTTGAAGGCTTTCAGCATGACTTACCTTATTGTTTCAGAGAACAAATGCACACACTTAGGCTCCTATTCTGCAAAAATTTAAGCATGTCCTTAATTTTATGTTGTGCGGGTAATCCCACTGAAATCCAGGCATGAAGTTAAGACCGGACTATCTGAAGAGTACAATAGTGTGATCACCATAACATAAATAGTGGTTGGAAGTAACTGCAGGATTGGGCCTTAATGTCAGCTCATATTTCTATCCCATGGTATCAACCTTCTCTGTCAGTCTTCCTTGTTTAGCCTTTCTGCACAGATTTTTTTTGTTTGTTTGTTTAAATGTAAGTTTAGGTAATATTTTTTTCTGTTTAACAAAGACGCACAGAATACATATTTAAAATCTACATGATTGTACCCCTGTAGTGGCCAGTAAAACAATGGACTCAGAACATAGTCAACTGGATCACTCTGCTGCATGCCCCCAAGAAACAAGGGCTCCTAATCTTTTTCTCTTCCAAGCCAAACGCAGGCTACAGAAAGTAGTCCTCCTAGTGGTTGTTCTGTGAAACAACAGAGACCCAATAGGGAATCCAGTAGGAATTTGGCTGCTGCTGCTTCAAGCTGTGGTTTGGCACAAAGTCCTGTGCACGGTCTCTGCCAAACATTCAGTTGTTTTTTACTCTTTCTTTTCATGTTGACATTTTATTTTACTGTACCATGTGAGCTTATGACTGTTATTCTTGATATACTTTGTCATTAGAATTGGGTACTATGCACAGAGTTCTTTGATGGAAGGTAAAAATATGAGCTATAAGTTGCAAATGAACAAATTATGATGAGAGGAAGCTCCAGAAAAGGCAACATGAAGTTCTAGCACTAAAATAGCCTCTGGCTAACTTATCTTTTATGTAAATGAATTTTCATCTCCTTTGCACTTACTTTGAAGAAGAGAATTTCAGTGGCAAGGTTTGGGAGAGGTGAAAAAAACATGGGTTCCAAACAAAATATTCTAAACTTCTCTTGAACATGTTAGAAATATAATTCTCCAGGTGCTGGACTCAATTAATACAGGAAAGAAGATTCAGTCAGACTCTGCAGCCCTTCCCAAAGTCCTTTATTCCATGTGAGTCTGAGATTCCGAGCATGAACCCTACATGTCTTTGCTGAGTAGTCACAAGGGAGTTACATCAGATGTGGCAGTATTGTTATGAATCAGCTTGACCCCTTTTAAAAATTACTTTTTCCCCAACACTAATAAAACAAACCTAGCTGCAGTCTAGTTATGGTCTCTTCCTTTCTCTCTGAGTGTATATGAACATTAAATAAAAAAAAAAATCCCAGATGTGAATCCATAAACCATCTGTTTAAAATAACTATTGTGTAGGACTATAATTACAAGTTATTTATTATGAATCTTGGGATCCTATTATGGATTTTGACTGACTCCCAGGTTTCTGATTTAGCAAATGGTTTATGTATATATGAGCCACGTTTCTCATCTGCACTTTTCAGTGCCCAAGTGCATGTCCTTTTAATGAAACAAACAAACAAAAAAACACTCGTATAAAAGCTGGCTTCTGCATGTTGCAGTCTGAGAGGTTTTCTCTTGAGAACAGCAGTATCAAAGTATCTGAGAGCTTTCAACAGCTTCGGAAACAATGTTGACAACACAGATGCTGATTTGGTAATATAGCTCTCCTTCATGCTGCTAGTTAACAATTCCTTAAATGTATGGCTTGGACAAGTAATGAAATGTTATGATTACTAGAGGGCGGAACTTATTTGGAAGGAAAGGGCTTGCTGTTAAAATCCATTTGGCTCAATTGCTGGCTCACCCTGCTGCACCCTTGCAAAACTAATGGGGAGGAGAAAGAGAAATTTAAATAAGCAGACTGGTGGTACATGTTACAAGCAATGTTTTGGAAGGCTGGGTGAAACCCCTCACCCCCTCAAGAATTCCTCCTTGTTTGGTAATGTTTTATCTTCTTACTCTTGCACACCATGGGCCTAGGAGATCTGCATTGTATAACACCAGACTACAATAGACTAAACAATGATTTACCAGCCCTGCTTTATCTTCTGTCTTGTATGACTGATATGCATAGTGTTAACCCTTTCCTCCACATCAAGTCCTCCTGGTCTTGAGTTTTGCTAAAATGTGCTCTTATATAAAAGACTAAGCACTGTAACAGTATATTCAGCAATAGTTTGGGCTAAAATCAGTCCTGAAAGAAACAAGTGCAATTCCCTATCCAACCTTAGGGAAGTCGCTTAATCTGTCCGTGCCTCAATTTTTTTCCATCATTAAAATGAATATAATAAATAATCCTTCCCTTTTTCCCCCCTTTGTCAGTCTTGACTATTTAGATTGTATGCTCTGTTTTATCTCTTAGTGTGTGTTTGTACACACAGTATGGCTCGGATCTTTTTTTGAAGCGTCTTAAGTCTACCTACTAGCTACTGTAATACAAATACTAAGAATAATAATATCACAGCTGAATTTGACATAAGATGTTTGTCCTTTAGAATTTTGATATCAGTGGTGCTTTCCCCCTTTCTGTGTGCATGGAGAGATCTGACACACAGGGAGGCTTTCAATAATATATGTTATAGTATTACTTGTACTTTGAAATTCAGAAATTTTATTCTGTAAAATTCCATGTTGGGACTATCTTTTTCTTCTCAATTATTTCCCAAATTTGCTAATATGCCTTTTCTAACTCTCAGATCTAAGAAGTCATCTTGGAATGTGAAAATCATGATAGGTTCTAATCTACCTCTTCCATCATCATGATCAGTGATGAAGATTCTACAATCATGATGTAGTTGAAAATGTTGTTGATGATGCATGAAGCAGAGTAGGATGCAACTTGTCCTGCCATTGTTTTATTAGTTCTATGGTGCCAATGATAATAAAAACTTGTCTTTGGCAGTGAAGTAAGCAGATTTAAATCAGATATATGGGGCCAAATATGAAATCTTTAATCAGGACTCAATTGTACCCCCTTTAAATGCAAGCAGAAGGTTCATTTTACACCCATCTTCAATCCTTGGCATGGAATGGCTGGGCAGCCACCTCCTGAGGAAGGTCAGGATGTATGTGAGAGGAGACGGAATTAGTGTGCTCAGGGGAGGAGTGGGTGGGCAGGATGTAGAGTTATGGTAGAGGGGATGCAGCAATCCCCTGGCAATCAGGGAACAAAGGTCATCCAAATTGGGGTGTAATCCTTTTTGGTCACCCTCCCTGTCATCTGCAATAGTGATTCCTCCTTTAAATTGGAGTCCCATGGGTAGTTGCCAGCTGTTGATGCTTTGGTAGCATGGCTCCAATGGAGCTATATTGCCACAGAGCAGAGAAGGCCCATGGATACACAGGGTCTGCCTAGATCGCCCTTTCCTCCTGCAGATACCTTGAGATTCATGAAGTCTATAAATCAGCTTATATGATCTGTATTGTATTTTGGCAAGTCCTCTCTTACCACCGTTGCCCCCATGAAACAATTAAGCAGGAAATTTTCTAGGGGTATAGTGTAGAGATTTTCTTCCCTTCAACTCCTCCAGTGGATTTTTTTTTTCCCACAGGAGGGGGTGATGAAGCCCTCAGTTTTTACTCAGCCTTTTCTGAGGCAAACTTTCATTAAACTAAATGAGGATTTGCATGAATCGTTTTGAATATGGATCTCAGGATTTGGTCCACAGGTAGCAGATACTGTGGGTTTGATTCTGTTCCCACTTACACTGATTTCAGCCTGGATCAAATCCGTTTAAGGCAAGAGTGTTACATTGGTGTAAGTAAAAGCAGAATTTGGCATACTGCATTGAATAAGAAGTTGTAGAGCCAATTTCACTAATGTGCTCTGATTGCTTTGTGCCAATCCAGCATTGCAAAACTGCCATAAACTCAGTTTAACTGGCCGATTAAATCCAGGTTTATGGTTGCTTTGCAACACTGGAGAGGTGCAAAACTGGAGTAGTGTGTCAGTGAATCTGTCACACTAGTTACAATCTGTTACAATAGTCATGTTTCTGACTACAACTGCACATTCGTTAACAACTTTAGGGCCTGAGTCTTATTTACACTGATTTCACATTGATTTCAATAGTTATTCCTGGTTTATGCTGGTGTAAGAATCAAGCCCTTTCTACTCTTCACCAGATTAGGCAGTGACTGTGAGAAGAATAAAGTTGTGATTTTAAGTCCAAGAGGCTTGTAATAAAAGCTTTACATTTTCCTTCACAAACACCTTGAGCAAGGCCACAGGAAGCAAACAGAGGCAAAGGGGTGATGTGCAGAGCCTCTTGTGCTTCAATTTTCTGAATGACATTTTTCTACCTCTTTGATTTTTTTTCAGTCTCTAATTAAGCCATAAAATCCATTGAGACACACACTAGCATCTGGTAAATGGCTACCTGTGTCATTTAATGAACTGGACTAGTAATTATAGGTGGAGTTCACTTCAGAGGGCTAAATTTAAGACAGGAATTTCAAGTAGCAAAATTTTACTTTAATTCCCCCCCTCCCCACCCTTGTTCAGTGCTAGGGTTGTTCAGTGTGGTTGACAATCATAGGGGAAAATCAAAGATTGAGGAGCTACTATTAACCAGACAATGGATAACCCCCTTCGTTTTCAGTTTAAACCAATTTTTACTGAAAAATTCCTGGGTTTTACAAAAAGTGTTCAATTTTTTTCCTGATTTATCACCCTACTTTTGTATCATTCAAATATGTAAAAATAACTTGTTTTATTAGGAAAATACAATACATTGCATGAGATACATGTATTACCTGTGTGTGTGTGTGTGTGTATATGCAAAGCTGCCTGTTGAAATAAGACTATGTATTTGTCTAGGAGATGCACACAATAAACGAACAGAGGCATGCACGCAAGCTCTGAAGTGCGTGCACATCTGAATGTACTGATGAATCTCACACCCACCACGTACACATTTCAAGCTGTTAGCAGATAACAGTTTAAAGATTTGACAATCTAAAGTGGGAAGAAAATGAAAATCTGTATCAGAATACATTTCAGAACACAAGGAAGTATTCATCCTTTTCTCCTGTTTTAGTTTTTTTAAAACTTTTGAAGTTGAGTCTATGCGCTGCAAATGGTATGGCCTAATTAAAAATGTAAATATTTATAGGCTAATAGTTCTAAGTCTACAATAGGAAACTTTATTCAAATGAAAAGTTTTATTTGGGGATTAGATACATTGTTTTCTTAAACTCTGGGTGGCATTGAGTTTTGAGTTCTGTTTTACTTCTGCAGCAAATGACATTGATGAACAGAATTCAAAGCATTAATCCACTGAATATTTTTCCTGCCTGTCTTTCCGTCCACCAAAATAAACCCCGATATTTATCCAGAAAAATTATTAATAGTTTTTGACACTGATTGTCACCTGTTTTTGTTGTTGTGGCAATAAACACTGATAAATTCCTGAGAAAAATTGAACAAAATAAAAACTGAAAACGAAGGGCCCTCGCAATGCTATACATTCCTGTGTTAATTCTTCTTAGTATATTCAGTGGTATACTTCACCTTGGTCACTGGCTTTTCTTTATAGGATGGTGGCAGTATAATATGCAATTATTTTACCCTCTTGGGTAGTCTGATGATTTCTGAACAGTTTGAGGACACGGCATAAATTATAACAACCTCTTACTAAGAAAAGCATTCTTGGCAATATCCCAGCCTATCAACATTGGCACATGGCAAGAGGGTTGTGTGTTTTTCTTTTGGGTGCAGAGCTCTCCACCAGTATCTGTGCTTTTGTCACTTTAAAATACACTGCACATTTTAGTGATTCTATGGGACTGTGTCTTGAGAACCTCAGGGAATTGCAGAGAGTGCAGATTGTGGCTACCCACTTAAGTGGGATTTCCCACATGGAGTACATCAAATATGTGATCTGTGGTGGTTACCCAATTGTTATCTAGGTGAAGGTTAAGCTGTAAAGCCCTATGTAGTTTTGATCCTGGACAGTTTAGGAACTGCCTGTATCTCTCATGATCCCAAGACAGATGGGATAAACTGAGGCTCAAGCAAACAGCTCCCTGATTTAAATGAGTTTGGGGCTGGTGGCAGGTTGTTAAAGGAAGTTCTGCACTAGCTTGGCCCCTTGGTAGGGTGACCAGATGTCCCGATGTTATAGAGCCAGTCCTGATATTTGGGGCTTTTTCTTATATAGGTGCCAATTACCCCCCACTCCCTGTCCCGATTTTTCACACTTACTATCTGGTCACCCTACCCCTTGGTATGATAGATCCCAGATCTGATGGCCTTCAGGTCATGTTGCAAAGCTTATTTGTTTTCCTAGGATTTTCCTGAGGGGACTGAGAGTTGAGAAGGATTTAAAAATAGATAGTTTGGGGGTAGGGGTAGGAAGGGAGAACCTTTAACTGCTTTTGTGCCAGCTCATATTCGAACAACAAAAAAGAGAGAATAATTTATTATATATTTCTAAAGGATTGTTGTTCTCAATTATTTGATCATGCACTGAGAGATGATACATTAGAACATTTTGGGCCAGTGGTTACTCCATTGAAGTCACTGTAACCATATCAATTTATATCAGCTGAGTATTTGGCTGTGTATGTATACTTACGTGTGTATGCTATGCGGTGTATAAATTCATGTGTGTACTGTAAATCAAATGCAAAAATAACCCTTGGAGTGGTTGTCCTCTGCCTTGCACTTTGTGTAGTAATTTACACCAGTGCAGTGTAGGTGAAAGGCAGTGGAGAATCAGAACTCCTATGTTTACCCAATGTAGAAACTGACACATTTAAACACAAAAATGTTAGGGAATGTTAGGGTTACCATACGTCCGGATTTTCCCGGACATGTCCGGCTTTTGGGGGCTCAAATCCCCGTCCGGGGGGAAATCCCCAAAAGCCGGGCATGTCCGGGAAAATCGGGAGGGAGGGAGGGCTCGGCCGGGGCCTCTTTGGCTGGGGTCGGTGGTGCGGGGCCGGGCCGGGGTCGCGGGGCCGGGGGCATGGTGCCGGGCCGGGAGCCGGGCCGGGTGGGGAGCCGGGGCTGGAAACGCCGGGGGGGCCAGCCTGGGCCGCGCCTCCTCCCTCCACACTCCCCCTTACCTGCTTCAGGCTTCCCACGAATCAAATGTTCGCGGGAAGCAGGGGAGGGGGCGGAGACTTTGGGGAGGGGGCGGAGTTGGGGCGGGGTGTGTGGGCGGGGCCCCATGGAGTGTCCTCCATTTGGAGGCACAAAATATGGTAACCCTAGGGAATGTAAAAGTTATACTTGCAAAATAATTTTATGGGCCCAATACTGGTATTGAGTTGCTCCTGAGAGGAACCAAACCCCCTCAATTCTCATTGAATCCAAGGAGTTTTAGTTTACTCAGCACAGTGCAATACTAGGCCCTAACTGAAGAAAATGTTTACTGAATACAAATTATTCATTACATCATCTTTTAGTCTTTATTTGCAAATTATGTATTAAGTGATTGGATCTTAGACTCTCCTGTGTATGACAACTAGTTAAACACTGATTAACCCTTTAGCACTGGACAAATGAATCACCAACAAATGGATTTCCCAATTAAGCAGCATTAATGATCATTTAATCTCATGAGGCATGAAATCTGTTCCCTGGGAGATGTTCAAACAAAGCAGCAATCCCAAATAAATGTAGCTGTATTAAGACTCTGATTTAGCAGAGCACCTAAGCATGTGCTTAATTCCATACCTATTTAGCAAATAATTGAGTATGTGCTTAATTTTAAGCATGTGCTTAAATCCCACAGACTGCAATGGGACATAAGCATATATTTAAAGTTAAGCATGTGCTTAACTTTATCAGGCCTTACGTGCATTGTTATGTGTGTACAAGGCTTAAATTCTCCCTCAGTGTTTCCCAGAGTCCTGGGGCTCAGGGCTTTAGCCTGTGGGAGGCACCGGTGCTCCCATGGGTTTGAAAATATTTACCGGAGCTTTGCTCTGGATGGCTCCGGCTGAATTTAAGTTCTCTCTCTCTCTCTCTGTGTGTGTGTGTGTGTGTGTGTGTGTGTGTGTGTGTGTGTGTGTGTATATATATATATATAATATATACACACACACACACACAGTAGAACCTCAAAGATATGAACTGACTGGTCAACGACGCACCTCATTTGAAACCAGAAGTACGCCATCAGGCAGCAGCAGAGACCCCCCCCAAAAAAGGTGTGGGGGGGGGCAAATGCAGTATAGTACTGTATTAAATGTAAACTACTAAAAAATAGAGAGAGTTTTAAAAACAAAGATTTGACAAGGTAAGGAAACTGTTTCTGTACTTGTTTAAATTAAGATGGCTAAAAGCCGCATTTTTCTTCTGCATAGTAAAGTTTCAAAGTCAATTATTAAGTCAATGTTCAGTTGTAAATGTTTGAAAGAACAACCATAATGTTTTGTTCAGAGTTACGAACAAGCTCCATTACTGAGATGTTCATAACTCTGAGATTTTACTGTATTTAAAACTGCTGTCATTTTAGAAATAGCAAATGAAAATGCTTGAAACACTTTTGTTAATATGGCCCTATTATCAGAGAGTTGTCGCTGTGCTGTGAACTTTTCATAAATATCTCCTCACTTGGCATTTATATATTTTTTTATTTTATACTGAATCCATTCAAAACCAACTTAGTTATTATTTGGCTTGGAACTTTAGACGGTTGCACTTTAATTCATGTACTATTTGGGACTGTTGGACAGTTGTGCGCAAATATTTTTGTTCACACAAGGAAGTCTTGGACCAGGTACTCCAATAGTTTGAAATATAGTTTACAAAAATATTATCATTTCTACAGTTTACCAAAAAGTAATATTAGAATGGGAAAAGGAATCACACATTTCCTTTGGCATTACTTTATCTAGGTTAGATCTCCTTTTAATGTTGTGCTTTCCGCCCTCCCACCCTGGTCTTCTCTTCTCAGTATGTACCATAAGGAAAAAATACTGTCTGTTTCTATGAGGGGATTTCTGATTATTTTGAATCACAAAGGTCTCTTGTCAAGCAGGGAGTGACTTACTAAACCCATATTTCACTTTCAGAGTGTCATGAAATGGAGAATAAATGTTTGATTTTTGCTTTCAACAACTTTTGCCTTTTTTTTTTTTTTTTGTGTGTGTGCCTAGAATAAGGAAGTGACATGCAAACGAGAGAAGTGTCCGGTGCTTTCCAAGGAGTGTTCTCTGGTCATTAAGCAGAGAGGAGCCTGCTGTGAGCAATGCAAAGGTGCAGTTTCCTTCATATATTCTCTTTTTTAAAAATAGTTTCTCAGTTCTTGAATTTGTTTTGCCAGATGCAGAGTGAAGTCTAAAGCTTTCCATCTCTGGCTACTGGTGGCCCCAAAAATGGCAGTAATTTTAAGAAATCCCCAAGCTATGGGGAGATGCATATTTATAATATGAACATGTAAATTAGTTAGTTTCCAAGATCTCATAATACCTTAAAACACATTTTTGTTTCTATTTCATTAGTAGTGCTTTATTATTATGAAGAAATTATAATAATATTCCCAGAGGAAGGATGCCAACGTGAGGCTAAGCACTAAATGGAAACAAAATCTTAATAGCATTAGTGAAACAGACTTCAAACATTTGGAAGGACTGCTAAGTTTCCCTCAGAAGATGAAGAGTCCTTGCTGCTGCTACCCTATTACATATTCATTACTTTTCTATTCTGTCTTCCAAATAATTCCCTATTTGATATGAAGGAATTCACCCTTCCCTTTCCAAAACTTGTTTTCTGCATGTTTTCATTGTTTGTTGTCATGATCAACCAATAAAGATCAACCCAACCATCATTCCCACCACATCCATAAGAGATTGCTGTGGTCAAAAGTGAAGTGATAGCTGGTTTGAACATTCAAGCAAACCTCTTTCTTCCCCGTATTAGAAATTTCACATTTCACACCTTCGGGCTCATAGGTTTCTGGCCGGCTGGTATTCTTTGCTGTCTCCTCCAAGTGAATAAATATGCAGATACTTACTCCATATCCTTCCAGAAGCTCTCTTACATCTCCTCTTTTTCAGTGAAGAAAAAGAGAAGTGCAGTTCAGAAAATAACATGGCAGCTGCTGCTATTTCTGCATATCTGTTTAAAACAAACATCCCCCTTACCAACACAGTGTATTGTAGTTACTGAATTCTATTAATATACATGATAGCAATGAGCCATAAATCTTGTAAAAAGTTTAGACTTTAGTAAAAACTACTTGCATCTGGGGATAATTTAAACTAAAATTTCCTAAAAAGGGAACTAGGCAACAATGCAAACAACACATGCTTAGTTCTCAGCTAGCATTTTTCATCTTCAAAGTGCTTTAGAAATTGAATGAGCTAATTGTTAAATTCCCACTTCTTTTTTTGGGGTGTGTGTGGGGTGTCCTTTACTATATAATACATGAACTGTGGTAATAAAGAAATATGTTCTTTACATAATTACCATACTTATACAAGTGATACATTTTGTAATTAAAATCAGTAGAAAGTGTCTTTTTTTTTTTTATAGTGACACAGTGAGGTAATATGCCATAAAACATTGTAAAACTGTTGAGAGACTGCTCAATAGTACTCAGTTAATGAAGTAAAGAATTTCAGATTCAGCCAGCTTTTACTTTCTCTCTCTCTCTCTCTCTTTTTTTTTTTTTTTTTTTTAATTCCCTAGTGGTGGTAGGGGTGACTTTGGGAGGGAAGTAGGATAGAATAAATTGCTGGGGAATTCTGAATCCAAAACCTAATGCAAACATTCTACCACCCTGCCGGAAAAAATATAATGGCAGGAAAACAGACTACTCTATAATTCAGGCAGAAGAGACATGATTGATATGTATTTTTCCTGGATGGTTAAAGACATTTGATGGCTGATCTATTTATGCTTTGCCTCTGTAGTCCTGCTTTAGATTTCTGAACGTGCCTGGCAAACCCAAATTCATAGATTTGTCTAAAACTCTGACACTTTTTTTTTTTTTTTTAAGCCAAGGAAAGGGAGAGGCCCACCTTAAAATGACATTGAAATTAAACTGTTTCCTGAAAATGTATGAATTTATAGTTACAAGTTTCATTGACACAAACTATATATTATATTTTGCTTTAGCTTTACAGCATAAAAGTTCCTAAACTATGTTTTGAACTGATTGGAAATCAAATCCCCATGTTCATACCAGATGCATAGATGGTCGCTTTCTTGCATATGAAATTGCATACAAAAAATCCAAGTTAAAATACATTAAGGTTACAAATTCAAGGACTCAAAAGTTTGGAAATGCAAAAATTTAAGGTTGCCCCTGGAACCTTGATTTTTCCCTCCTTGTGGGTCTTTCCCGTGTAATGAATGAGGCAGAGGTTCGGTGAAAAAAGTAGTATGTAATTTAAAACTTGATCAGAACACATATGCACAAGGGGCAGAATTATGTTTGCGGGGGAACCTTAAATTCTGGAATTTTCTATCTCTTGAGAGCTTGGTTTTGCCACTTAAATAACATAATTTTATATTGTAATTTCTTAGTGTATTTAAAGTTTTTTAAAAAAAGGTAACCACTATTGGGTAAAATTGGAGGGCCCCCACACAGCATACATCATCAGCAAGGTTTGAAACCTGAACCTTCAAAACTGCTTGAGCTACCGAACTAACTGGATTAGCAGGTAGCAAATAAAGGCTCTTCTGCCTGTTGCGGGGTAGGGGAGGAAATAAGCCTCTGGGATATGTCTTTGTGGGGAGCCTGGTTTCTTGCTTTGTCTCTCTTGCCCTCCACCCAGCAGGCTGGGGAGAGCTCCTGTCCCATGTGGTGGCCCCCAAAGGGGGGTGTGATCTGCTGGGGCCATGTAGTGTGTCTGGGTGGAAATTGGGGATCCCACTTCCCTCCCTCTTCCTCTACAGCTCCCAGGATGTACCCCTGCTTTGGTGGTAGCATGGGATATGGCCTCAGAATATTTGTATTCAGATATTGTTTTGGTAAGCTGTTTACCTCCCCCTCCCCCCCCCCAAAAAAAGGGTCCTGAGCAACTCAAGCAAGAGAAATAAACTTTAAAAATAATCATTTCACATCTCAGTTAAACCTGAACAACATTTCCTGGGCCAAAGAAAAGGCACTTCTTGAGCCCAATGGATTTCTTCATGCCTAATTTCAAAGGTCTATTGCAAACAATAGCGGTGTAAGAGTTTCTCAGCAAGTCACCAGAATCTTTTATAATGGAAAGTGTTGGGCAACCAAAACATAGGGGTTGTTACTAATTTCCCTTGTAATATTCTTTGTTAATGCCAGGTTTCCCAACCTTATGCAGAAATGGATGGTTGGCTATTGTCATTTAAAATATAAAGGTGTCTATAATATCATGAACAAAAGGTGGGGAGTATAATTTCAAAATTGGCTTTGTGTATGAAAGAAGAAGCCAGTTTCAAACAGTTTGTGATGACCATAAAAACAGGCAGGAAATCTGGTTGTTTTGTTTTATTATGTGGGAGGCCTCCTAATGATTTGATTTTGGGGCTGTAATACTTCCAGTTATGTAGTCCATGTCACCACAGCAGTTGAAAATGGGATTTTATGCATTCGATTGTGCATCCAGCTGAGCACTCTGCTGAATACCTATGCATACCTATCTATGCACACAAAAATAATCAGAATTCAAAACATTGTGGGAGAATTTTTCCTTCTAGCTGCATACTGAACAGTGATCCCTTGCTACTAATTGCACACTTGTGTGTGATATTTAAATGTCTTCTAGCAGTTCTTCTCTGCTTTCACTGAAACAACAAAAACCTTACCTGCCTATGCAATGAGAAAGCTGCTGAGATAAAAACAATATATTCTCCTTAAACTAGTGGACTCTGGGAGGGGGCGTGTCTGCAGATTATGTGTAAGGGGTAAAGATTCTTGTTACCATAGAACAGTGCTTTTCAGCCTGAATCCCAGTCCAGTATGTCCTGTCACTGTAGCATGGGGGCGAAAGTGCCTTTTCTCTTCTCTCATTTTATTCAATACATTTAATGAAAACATATGAGGTCATTGAGGATTATAGAAACGGATTTGGCAGCTTTTTTGTATTTAGCTGGACAGATGTCATTTTAATTTGGGGCTCTCTCCATCTCTAAAAATTATTTGCACTCTGAATAAGTGTTTGTTATTAGTGGATCAGAGATGGATAAGATGTGTGTACTATAACTGTGAGCCATACTCCACTCTTTGTTCCTGCTAATGTGCATCTCTGCTGGATGGCTATGAGAGTGCTGTGCAAAGATGTAGTAGGTGGGACGCTAAAGGTGTTTTTTACTCTAAGGGCTTGTCTACACAACCTGTTTGATCGGCGGGCAGAGATCAACCCAGCGGGGGTCGATTTTATTGCGTCTATAGTGACTGCTGAGCGCTCTCCCGTCGACTCCAGTACTCCACCAGAACGAGAAGCGCAATCGAAGTTGACGGGAGAGCATCAGCTGTCAACTTACCGCAGTGAAGACACGGCAGTAAGTAGATCTAAGTACGTCGACTTCAGCTACGCTATTCACGTAGCTGAAGTTGCGTATCTTAGATTGACCCCCACACAGTAGTGTTGACAAGCCCTAAGTATGTTTTATGATGTTCTAGGCTGAGTCTGGTGCTATCTTTTACTTTTCTTTATATGCAATTTATTCTGTTCTGTACTTGTTCACTGTTAATGGTTCATTTTAAAAATATTTGGTAATGATTTAAGTGTTTGTGACATATATGCTCCATTGATAATCCTTAAAAATAATCCTATTTTGTAACGGAAGTGGATTATAGCACAGGCAATGACATTGCAAGCCTTCTTGAATATCAAGATATCTAGACTTATAATTCACAAAACCAAAATTTTTGGAAGGGATATTAAATTTCACGATTCAGGAGGAGGAGCAATGAGGGATTTATGCAGATGTGAATCGCTACCTGCATCGCACCCAGGTGCTGTTATGCTACGCTGTTGGCCCCGTATGAGGCTCCTGCACATCCACATCCTGTGTGCAATGGAACTGCAGTGGTTCAGCTGCAAAAAGGGACTCTGTGGCTATGCAGGAGGGAGCTGGATTTGTCGCTTTAATGTTGGGTGTAAGTGGTGTGGAGGACATTGCACAGGCTCTCTGCTCTGCATGTATATCACACCAAGTGAAGTATAAGCAGCAGAAACAAATGAGCCTCTAAGAAACACGGTTTTTTGCACACAAATAAAAAACAGAAGAGGAATACTAGCTACATTACTCTTATGCAGAATTGTCTCCACGTAGAATTTCAGCATTTGCCAGGAGGTGTCAGTGATTCTTTAACATTATGAAATATGTGAAAATAGATTTAATAATATCCACATATGGGATTTGCAGTTCTCTTAACTTGGCCAACAGGTTTAATGTCAGTGACATACAGCTGAATTTGCAAGGGGGTTTTGGCTTCATCTGATATTTCTGTGCTAGTTTGTCTGGGCTTTTCCCTGAGGAATAATTTATCAAAAAATAAATAAAACCTGTCTTGTGACTGTTTTCTTTATCCTGATGTTTATTTTTCATGCCAATAGAGAGATTACTTTTTAAATAGAAGGGGAGGGGAGAAGAAAGATGCTTTAGAAACGGGGGACATGGAGCCAACCTACAGTATGTTAATCTGATATTTTCTCCTGGGACAATGGGAAATTACTTATCTATAGAATTCCCATTAGCATAAAATAAGCACAAATTCCTGCTGGAATCTTGTTGGGCATTGTCAAATTGAGTAATAAAGTCCTATTTTTATTGAACTCCAGAGGACACTGTCTAAGCCTTAGTATGCTAGTCCATCTTTTCCAGCCCATTTTTTCTCTTTGGAGTCCTACTGTCATATGCTGCTGGGGAGCAGGAGGAAAAAAAAGTTTCATTAAAATTCTTATTGGGGGGTGGGATCATGAGTGGCTTACTGACTGTCCAGTTTGTCTACATGGTAAATGGAACAAAAATAACTCAATTTATTGTAATTCACATCTTTAGTTATATCTGTTCAAATCTGTGTGAGAACATGATTCTTTTGGAATAAAAGAGCCCTATTCTTTTCTTTTCTTTTTTTAATGGAAAACTGTAAAAAATTGATCTAAGTTATTTCAAAATAGGGTACTCTCATTCCAAAATAAGTGTGCCATCACACACAGGGTATGTCTGTACCTGGGACTCGCGCTAGTAGAGCTCAAGCTACCAGGCTAAAAATAGCTGTGTAGAAATTGTGACTCGGATTGGAGCTCAGGCTTTCAAGCCTGGGGGGCTGGGGTGTGTTGGCTTGACAGTTCATGCTCCAGCATGAGTGACAATGTCTACACCGGTGTTTTTAGCCTGCTAGCACTGCCGATACAAGTCTGTGGACCTAGGCTGGGAGGCTCATTCCCAGATGCAGAGTTGGCAGGGCCTGGACCAGCTAGGACCAGATACTGGCCTGCTCCCTGATTAACTTTGCTGCTAGGCAACCAGTGAGCCCAGCTGCACTGCCTTGGAACTGACAGAGTGGCCACAGCCCTGGCTGGCTGCTAGTTTAGCTACCCTGCTTATATAAGCCTGGCCCCCCACCGCAGACCAGTGGCTGCTTAACCTCTACCATGCCTGCAGCTGTGCTTGCCCTTGTTGCAGCCCCATCTCCCCTCTGGCTTATGACTCTGGTTGACCTTATGGTTCTAACATTCGGCTGCTGTCTCTCAGGTACTGATCCCTGGCTCGGCTTCTGGCTTATGACTCTGGTTTACACTTCTGGCTCTGACCAGGAAATAACTAAAGCTGTAATTTACAGCTCATTTAGTTATATTGCCTCCATTTATTATGTAGATAGTCTAGATTTAGGTCCTTATCAGTTTGCCTTTATCAGGTTACTTTAGCAGCTATTGAGTAGTTTTCACTTAATAGACCACAATGGACCAACTTCAAAAGATTCAGTGGTTTGGTTTGGTTCAGATAAGCAACTCAAAGCTTGTATGCTTATCCAATACTTATCTGAACAATTTGGACCTAGGTAGCTTATAGGAACAAAACCACAGATAACGGAAAGTTAATATTTTACATTAATAATAAACTAGCATTTCTAAGAGAAGAAGTAGGAGGGACTGTAAATTAAGGTCAGAATCTTAACTAGGTAAATCAGCATAGTTCCATTGAAATTAGTCTAGTCTGGTCTTTTATGCTGTCCTTTCAGTATGTATTAATCTGAGATAACTAAGTATTTAAATACTTAAGCTGAGTATTTAACTTGAGCTCTGGTGTTCCTAGATTTTTATACTTGGTTCCCCCCGCCCCCCTTCAGATAATAAATGGCTAGCAAAAGTTGACTTAATCCTGGTGAGAATTAGGCTTATAGGATCTTGAAGAGGGATTCCATCATGGTCTGTGACTGTGCAGAAGAGAAAGCAATACCTTCACTGATAACATTGCACATATTGCTACTTTCTGAGCTAAATATGGTGTGTGTTCAATCATGTAGTAGGCAGAATTCTACCTGGATGAATAAGCTTATTGAAGCAGAAAGGGTTTTACTCAGCTGATTTCAGGAGAGTCTCAAACTTCCGTAGTATGATTAAGTGGATTCGGAAGGCCCTGCTTTGTGTTTGCAGTGTCAGCTGAAAGATGTGTGTATTGAAAGTAAGAGTCTGGAACACTAGCTGGTATGTAGTCTGTTTTCTTTTAATTTTGAAGAATGTGTTATGGGTGCAGTTTTGGGAAGTACAAAGGACACAACTATGGGCAAAGGGTCATGCCTCTGGTCAAAAGAATGTGAACATTTCACCTGGGCTATTGTAACTACTTTCTCTCCAGCCTCAATGATTTTATCCCGTCTTCAATCTTCCCAACATTCAGCAGTTAAAACAATCCTACCTTCTCAAGGCTCTGACCACGTCAACCCCACTTCGTTGGCTCCTGGTCTTTTTCACTTACAAGATTCTGGTCAACTAAAACCTCTGTCTGCATCTCACCTCTCATCACTTTGACACCTGCACTCTGCCCCCTGTTCTGCAATGTGGAGTAGTCAAATCAAAACAAACTAGGATTAAATCCAAATAAAATTCTTTACAGGTTTGTTTGCTGATATGTACTGAAATAGGAGTAGTATTTGCCACTTGGCTTCCTAAGTAAGAAAGAGACTGAGAATGAAATCCTAGCCCAACTGAAATCAAAGGGCATCTTTATTTAAAATTGCTAAAATTTTACCCTTGTTACCTTTATTAGTTTCCTAATTTGATTTCAGATTTTGCACAGAAATATTTTTCTACTAAGAAGTTATATGTTTAAAATGCTCATCCATAAAGAAAAAGATCTGTCCAGAGTCTCATTAACTGTACATACAACACACACAAAACTGATAAGCAAATAGCTGGCGTTATGTTGCAGCCAGTCCCACACTCGGATATAGAGCTCCATTGTGCAAGGCACTGAGCACTCGGTTTTTGGTCCTTAACTTGCAGGATGTGAATGGTTCCACTGCAGTGCTTGAAATCAAGCACATGCTTAAGCGTTTTCCTGAATGGGGACCAGAGTGTTCAGCAATTTGTAGAACTGGGCCCATATTGAACTTCCAGAAGTCAAGAAGGCTGAAATGGTAAATCACTTAAGTACTTTTGAAAATCCCACATTTAGGTGGCAAAATATGGATTTTGAAAATGTTGGCCTCTGTGTACAAAACAGTTCCGAATAACAATGTGAATGTGTTGTCTCAATTTCTATTGTTAACACTGAAGCAATTTATTTTGAAATGACAAAGGTTTTATGCCATTAAGACATTTTTAATAAAAAATACAATTTTAGTCCCAGAGGCTGCAAACGCTTATGCACATGTTAACTTTAAAACAATGGAACTATTCATTTGAGTCCCTTTCACATAAGCAGAGTTTCTTATCTGCTTAAGTGATTGAAGCATCAGGGCCTTCAGTTGCAATATTGTGTTTTTTTGCTTATCACTGTTTTATAGAAGACAAATAAGAAACTGTACCAATATTGACATTTTAAAGAGGAGTATTTATAACCTAATTCATTATAAATGTTAATCTAAAAATGCCATATCTTAAACTTTCAAATTAGCTTTACAAAACTCCAAACCTGATTTAAATCAGTGACTTAAACAATAAATAAATAAAAATCAAATTTGAAATTATAGTTAAATCAGTTATTCAAATTGCTCTACCTTGCCTGGTATTTCTGAGAATGGGTGATCTTTTTCATGTGGGCATTTCATGAGGAGATTTATCAGAAAACAGAACAGCTCCCACCCATAGTACTGACAATCTTGCCCACTGATACTGAATTGAGTGTATTCCCTAAAAGAATCCCAGATTTTACTGCTGAAAGTTTTTGAAAAGAACAAAAAATTTCCCAAATTTATAAATAACCATTTTAGTGGGATTTGAGGAGGAAGGGCACAGATAATCTATGCCTGTTATATAACATAGTAATTTCTTTCATTTTATTGTCTCTGTATATTCCTCTTTTGCTGTCCCGCTAAGGCTGTTCCACAGCTCTTTGGGAGTCTTTCCATTGACTTCAGTAGCTTTGGATCAGGCCTTATCCATTCAGATATGCTTTAAAAAAGTGTGTGTTTGAAGAGACCTTCCCCAGCAATCGTGTACATTTCATATAAAAGTCCCCGTCTCAGGCAACTGAGCAGTGAGAATCAATATTGTGATGGGCCCTATTTTAATAAAAAGACCTGTAATTACTGTATTGCTATAGCTTCCAGCTTGTTCTATGCTAGCACTACTGCATGGAAGCAGCAGAAGACTGGATGGATAAGTGCTTTAAGGGATTCTCCTAAAAAAGCATATGATCTTTAACAAACAGGAAAAGGCTGTTTGAACCTACAAGCCTGTTCCATTTTTGAGTGACACTGAACACCTCCCACCCCCTGCTATTTTGCTATATCCTAACATCCTTTGCTCCTCCAGAAAGACTTCTCAGTTGTCTCTTAAATCCATTTTATGCCATTTACTCCAGCGGCGGATTCTAGAAACTAATTCCATATGCTCATCACTTTTTGAGGGAAAACGTGCTGTTTGGATTCCCTGTCTATGCTTAGCTTTCTATCTTTAATTTTTTAAAAAGATTATGCCTCTGAGTTGTGTGTGGTGTGGTGGGTTGTGTTTTTTTTTTTTTTTTTTTTTTAATTTAATTTTCATCTGAGTAAAATAATTGCCTGGATTAAAATTATGAAGGGGACTGATTAGTTAAAGACTTTTCTTCATTTGACTTTAAGCCTCCACATTTACAAGAAAAACAAGTCCATCTTCTCGGCATTCTTCGTTGCTTAGATTCTTGAGACCAAGCTTTGAGCTTCATTGCCCTGGAGCCACACCTCTTCCATGGTTGGCCTGTGTTAGTGATTTTATAGACTAGATCCTCAGCTAGTTTGAACTGCCATAGCTTCATTGATGTTAATGGAGCTATGCTGATTTACACCAACTGAGAATATGGCCCTTTAACTGTTACAGCAGTCCACATTACCCACGTTTGTGATGCCATGCACAAGGGTATTATCTTTATATAGTTCTGTCATTTAAAGGTGATGCTAATGTTTTAACCTGGTCCTCTTTGCATCTCCTTGGGAACATTGCTAAACTCCTGCCCATCATATTGCTACCATCTCTACACTGGCCAATCTGTGCATTGTTACTTGTTGATTTATGAACTAGAAGATAGAACTATCTATAGGCTTTAACTCTGGTAAAATATTGCTTCCAAGATCCTTACATAGACTTTTTTTTTAAAAGAGATATCTTCAATTACTTCAGCCAATTCTTAAAACTGGCATGTTTTTAAGAGCACTAGTTTATCTATTTCCCGACACCAGCTACTCCCAATCACCCTTCCCTGTCCCTTTTCATGAGGTCCTCTTATAACAAAAGGTCCTTGCTACTTTCTTTCAGGGCTATTGAGAAGGTTCACCATCAATATCAGGGGGAAGGCTTCTATAGCAGATGCCTTCTCATCCTTAAGGAAAAGGGAGGGTGGCAACAAATCCTGGTTCTAAGGGCAGGTCTACTCTTAAAACTCTGCATTGGCACAGCTGCACCACTTAAGTGAAGACATTCCTACACTGAAGGGAGAGAGCTCTCCCATTGGCATAGTTAATTCACCTCCCTGAGATGCGATAGCTATGTTGATGGGAGAAGCTGTCTCGTCAACATAGTGCTGCCTACTCAAAGGGGGCAGTTAAGGTTGGTATAATTATGTCACTCAGGGGTATGGATTTTTCACACCCTTGAGTGAGGTAGTTATACTGACATAGGCCTGCAGCGTAGACCTGGCCTAAAACATCTCAATGCATTCATAAAGAAATTGAAATTCTGGAAGGCTACTCTGGCATCAGTAGTCCCCACTCTGGAATCAAGGAACTGGTTCCCATCTTTCAGTCTTCAAGATGCATTCTTCAGCATAGCTATAATCCAATCACATAGGATGTACCTAAGATTCATGGTGGGCCAAGAACATTATCAAAATAGAGTGCTTCCCTTTTGTCTCTTCCCCCACCCCAAGGGTGTTTACCAAAGTACTCACAACATAGGTCAGGAAGAGAGGCACCAAAAATGTATCCATATGTGGACGACTGGCTGGACTTGGGGAGATCTTGTCAGTTAGGGTTACCATACGTCCGGATTTTCCCGGACATGTCCGGCTTTTGGGGGCTCAAATCCCCGTCCGGGGGGAAATCCCCAAAAGCCGGGCATGTCCGGGAAAATCGGGAGGGCTCGGTGGTGCTCGGCCGGGGCCGGTGGTGCGGGGCCGGGGCCGGGGGCATGGGGCCGGGCCGGGAACCAGGGGCGCAGTGCCGGGCCAGGGTCACAGTGCCGGGCCGGGCGCGGGGCCAGACGGGGAGCCGGGGGCGCGGTGCCGGGCCGGGGTCCGGGCCAGTCAGCCGGGCCCGCGGGGAGCCGAGCCCGCGGGGAGCCGGTCAGCCGGGGAGCCGAGCCCGCGGGGCGGGGAGCTGGACCGGGAGCCGGGGAGCCGGGCCCGTGGGGCCGGGATCGGGGGGTGCGCCGGGCCGCCGGGGGCCGGCAGTGCTGGGCGGGCCGGAGGTGGTGGGCCGGCCGGCACCCCAGGGCCCGAGCCGACCCAGGCTGGAAACGCCGGGGGGCCAGCCTGGGCCGCGCCTCCTCCCCCCCACACCCTTCTTACCTGCTTCAGGCTTCCCGCGAATCAAATATTCGCGGGAAGCAGGGGAGGGGGCGGAGACTTTGGGGAGGGGCGGGGTTGGGGCGAGGGTGTGGGCGGGGCTGGGGCGGGGCCGGGGGCCGTGGAGTGTCCTCCATTTGGAGGCACAAAATATGGTAACCCTATTGTCAGTAGAATTTGAGCTCTGTCCTCCTTACAGGAACCTTTTCTGCAGCTTGAGCTTGAAAATCTTTTCTACAGAAATCTACCAATTCCCTTCCAGAACATCATGTGATCCTAAAGTAAGAGACTGTCCTGCTTCTCTCTTTCTCTAGGTTGCACTTTTGAAGGAAACCCCTACAACAGCTCTATGAAATGGCAAGTCCCAGCTAATCCATGTATTGCATATCAATGTCAGGTAAGGGCTGGAAGTCGTGAAGTTAACAAATGCAGAATGGTTAGCTTTTTCTTTTGAAAGTCTGAATCTTTTGTATTAAATCCAAACAATACATTTAAAATCTTCAGTTTCTTAAGCCAAGAAAAACAAGAGATCATGTTCAGAGGTAAGGCTGCTGCTTTGTCCTTAACTCATCCAGTTGTGACCAGCTATAGTGCAACATTCAGAACAACAGGCTTATTTATGTTAAATACCGTGATTCTAATCTAAAACATTCCCAGATGAGCTAAGGATGGAGTGCTAGCCTGAACACTGGAATTATTTTGCTTTTGTCAGCAATCATTAGACTTTTAACAAAATATGAGTGTGCACCTGTTTGTGAGACACACCAACCTGGAATACTAATCAAAATAAGCTAACAAACAACCCATTTCTTTCCCCTGAGCTACTGATTTGTAGACATAGTGGTCTGCATTTCTGATAGCCTTCCTGAGTTGCACCCATAAAATCCACAAGAGTATTCATCTGCAGAGGCACACATTGCATTTGTGCACACAAGCCAGGTAACTGACAAATTGACGTTTCTGCAGTCTCTAGGTTTGTCCATACAAATGGATCTGATCACGATCTTCCGGGGGTGAAAATACAAAGTTCTGCTAAAAACCCTTTACCTAGAACTGCATTTTCTTCTGACCCAACACTGATGTCAGTACTACCTTTAGAAATAAGGTAGATGACCAAGTTTGAATACTCTGCACAGAAATTTTGAAGTGGACTGGAAATATTCAAAGGGATCTTTATGGGTACCTTTTGGCACCAGGTAGTCAGATACTTGCTCCTTTTTTGCTAAGACCTGCTTGCTGCATTAATGATTTTCATGGGCATCTAAAACTGGCTGTGTCCACAAAACGTCTTTACAGAGAAAAAGTAAAAGGAAAGCATGCCCAGTTTTTAATGTTATGAAAATGTTATGAGCTGCAATTAAACAAGAGCAACAATAGCCATGCACTTTCTTTATAATAAGATGTTCAAAGCTTACATTCGGATGGTCTGATCCATATTGGGCACGTGAAATGAACACCTACTTGTCTAAGTGCCAGTCTGAATGTCCAAAATGCAGAATTGGGTAATCCTTTTTACCCTACGTGCTCACATTTTGAAAATTAGGCTTCCTGTGTTTACAAATGTAAAGGTATGTTCACAAAAAAAACAGACTTTGCATCCAGATTCTCTTGCCCAGATTCATCGAGGAGGACTTTGGCTTCTTCAACAAGAAGTGCAGGAAATGATAATTTACTAGTACCTATCAGGAGGTGTATCTTAGATAAGAGGATCCCATCTACAGAATGAGATGCTTTTATCTCCTTTCTAAGCCCTTTTCCTCTGAGAGGAGAGTGTAGGGAATGCTTTGTGTCTGTTCTGTTTACATCAAAGCTGCATGGCAGATTATTTTTAAGTTTCCTATGGATGGGGACCCCTGATAAAGAAGAATTCCTTTTCCTAAGAAGGTGCTTAGTTTCTTACCTGACGCATTATAGGACAAATCTCATGCCTGTAGTCAGGGAGATTCAAGTGCTCTTTTGAGTGTGGATTAATCTGAATCCTGATAGTGAGCTGCAGAAAGAAAGGGGGATTTAAAAACTTTTTGCTATACAGCATATATCATGTCATTAATTGTGCATCCAGTTTTTTTGTTTTTTCTTTTTGCTCCTTATTATTGTGTTTAGTTTGGTTTGTTCCCTTTCAGGAAGGAGTGGTAACTGCATCTCAGATTCTGTGTGTTGTTCATTGCAAAAACCCTTCTGAGCTGCCGGGAATGTGTTGCCCCACTTGTCCAGGTAAGATTTCCTAGGGACTCTACTCTTCCATCTGTGCACAATATTTCTAGTTATTAGGATTTGGTAAGTATCCACTCTATTGGAGGGATTAGGAAGGAAATTATTGAAATGTGGACCAGTAAAATAGAATGTATTGAATGGCATAGAGTGAGTAGATTTTTTGAACACCCATATTGCGACACACATTTTAATGCTGTGGAGTAGGGGAGGGAGATAGTATAGGAAAGAGTTTAAACAGTTTAGAATGCAGCTTGTCTAGTTTTTCATGTGTGAAGTATTCCAGAGGTTTTGGCAGCTGTGCAGGGTCTGGCTGGGGTTCGTGTTTTAGAGATGAATGTATAGAAGGCGAATGGAAAGGGGCCAGGAGTCACATGTCACAGCATTGATAGGAAGGGGGTTGTTTTGGGAGTAGGAACATGGGGATTATGTTGAGTGTGCAGGGGATTATTTAGGCCTAACGTATAATATGACTAGGCAATAAAGGAAGGAGATAGTTTGGAAGGTTGTTTTGTGGGTAGTTTTGTCAAATTGGTTTTTATAGGACTATATAACTAGGAGAACATTGCTGCTTTAGTGTTATAATTGGCTTGTTATGTTTAATTTTTCATAGAATCATAGAATATCAGGGTTGGAAAGGACCTCAAGAGGTCATCTAGTCCAACCCCCTGCTCAAAGCAGGACCAATTCCCAACTAAGTCATCCCAGCCAGGGCTTTGTCAAACCTGACCCTAAAAACCGTTTTTATTATATCTATCCAAATTTAATGTGGACAAGCACTGTGTTTAAAAAAAAGTGAAATCTTCTGTAAACAGAAGTTGATTGTGCCAGGACTGCCATTTTAATGTGGCACAAACTATCTGCCATAAAAGAAATTCTCTGTGTAAATCCGTGAAAGCTCTTCCTCCTCCATTCTGGCACCAAATTAACTTTTTAGGGCTCCCAAGGCTTACACAGGTTACTGCACTTCAATGCATGTTTTATTGTTGGATGCATATCACTGAAAGGATGAAGTGATTCCTAGTACCATCATTTAACAAACAAAGTGTCCCGGTCTAAGTCACACTTACCCAAAATCTGCTTTTCAGGTTGTATATTTGAAGGTAGACATTACCATGAAGGGAAGGAATTTCAGCCTGAAGGAAACAAATGCACCAAGTGTTCTTGTATTGTAAGTATTTCTCTCTGATATTGTAACTACCAGTACAGTCTTCAAAAGGCATATTCTTATTGTCATAACTAGCAAAATATACATAGGGGAGGTGACACTAATACATGCTCTTCTCTCCTCTGATTGTTGGAGTTCAAGCTTTATTTGAAGATTTCACAACACAATTGCTTTCTAGAGCACTACTACCATTCCCAAGTTGACATACTCTTCATAGCTGTGTGTAGTTTAGAAGGTAGAGCAATGTATTTGGGAACTGGGGATTTGATGGTCCAAATGGTAGGCTGGTTCTGAGTGAGAGTCTTTTGTTTCTTGTTGAGATTGGGTTACAGAGAGATAAGACAACAGGAGACAGGATTTTCATGAGACATCTATTGGCCAACATCTGTTGTATGTGTCCTACTGATCTTGCCATATGATTCTGATATGAAATCCCATGCAAAAGGATAAACTTATCCTGTTGGTTGTGTTGCTTAATGAAAAGTGGATGGCTAAAAGTCCTCACCACTATGATTAAAATATGGGCATGGCACCTGTCTTTGCTTGCCTTTTGTAGACCTGCCTGGATGATTCAGTTGGCTTTGTTTTGGCACGGCTCTCACCAGTGAACTAATTGGTTCAGCATAAACCTTCTGAGGAATAATGTATGGTTGTGCTTTTAGCATCCTAGGAATTGCCCCATTACAGAGAAAGTCATCTGAGTGTGTCCATCTATAGTGTGAAGCCCCAGAATAGCATTACCTTCAAACTTACCAAGTTGTAAGGACTGTCCTACTATCCCACTGGACCCATGTCCAACCTCTCTTCTTGGGGCTACCCCAGAGGGATTTTAGCTTGACACTTATGAAAGGACATACTCTGGATCTTTTCCTTGTCTTGCAATTGCGTATATGGAGATTAGCAATTGCATCCTTATCATGATGAGATTATATACCTCTTAAAAAGGTTTGGGAACAAATTGATAAATTAAAGAGTAATAAATCACCAGGATCAGATGGTATTCACCCAAAAGTTCTGAAGGAACTCCAATATGAAATTGCAGAACTACTAAGCATGGTATGTAACTGGTTACTTAAATCAGCCTCTGAACCAGATGACTGATGGCTAGCTAATGTAACGCCAATTTTTAAAAAAGGTAACTACAGTCCAGTAAACCTAATGTCAGTACCAGGCAAAATTGGTTGAGACTATAGTGAAGAACAGTGTTATCAGGCACTTTGATGAACGTAATATAATGGGGAAGAGTCAACACTGCTTTTGGAAGGGAAATCATGCTTCACAAATCTATTAGAATTCTTTGAGGGTGTCCATCAAACATGTGGACAAGAGCAATCCAGTGGATATAATGTACTTGGACTTCCAGAAAGCCTTTGACAAGGTCCCTCACCAAAGGCCCTTACACAAAGTAATCAGTCATTGGATAAGAAGGAAGGTCTTCTCATGGATCAGTAACTGGTTAAAAGACAGGAAACAACGGGTAGGTATAAATGGTCAGTTTTCATAGTGGAGAGGGTAAATAGCTGAGTCCTCCAGATCTGCAGCCAGATCTGGGACCAGTACTGTTCACCGTAGTCATAAATGATCTAGAAAAAGGGGTAAAGAGTGAGGTGGCAAAGTTTGCAGATGATACAAAACTACTCAAGATAGTTAAGTCCCAGGCAGACTGTGAAGAGCTACAAAAGGATCTCTCATCACCGGGCAACACAATGGCAGATGACAGCCTATGTTGATAAATGCAAAGTAATACACATTGGGAAACATAATCCCAACTATATATACAAAATAATGGAGTCTCAATTAGCTGTTGCCACTCAAGGAAGAGATCTTGATGTAATTGTGGCTGTGACGGGTTGGGTCAGAAACCCCTGGAGAGGTTTTAGTTGGGGGCTGAAGGTGTCCTATCTCGGGGCCTCTCCTTTTGTCCCTCCAGACCCATGAATATGATACAGTTCTGCGGTGACCTAGAATCCTACTTTCGACGTCTCCGACTCAAAGAATATTTCCAACATACCTCTGAACAGCATACTAACCCACAGAATCCTCCCTACCAGCACTACAAAAAAAAGGATTCTGCATGGACTCCTCCGGACGGTCGAAACAACAGACTGGATTTCTACATAGATGGCTTCCGTCGACGTGCAAAGGCTGAAATTGTGGAAAAGCAACATCACTTGCCACATAACCTCAGCCATGCTGAACACAACGCCATCTACAAGACAGGCCCAACAAAGAAAATAACAGAACACCACTAGCTGTCACCTTCAGCCCCCAACTAAAACCTCTCCAGCGCATCATCAGAGATCTACAACCTATCCTGAAAGATGATCCTTTACTCTCACAGATCTTGGGAGACAGACCTGTCCTCGTTTACAGACAACCCCCCAACCTAAAGCAAATACTCACCAGCAACCACACATCACTGAACAAAACCACTAACCCAGGAACCTATCCTTGTAACAAACCCCGATGCCAACTCTGTCCACATATCTATTCAAGTGACCTCATCATAGGACCTAATCACATCAGCCATACCATCAGGGGCTCGTTCACCTGCACATCTACCAATGTGATATATGCCATCATGTGCCAGCAATGCCCCTCTGCCATGTACATTGGCCAAACCGGACAGTCTCTACGCAAAAGAATTAATGGACGCAAATCTGACATCAGGAATCAAAATACTCAAAAACCAGTGGGAGAACACTTTAACCTGTCTGGTCATTCAGTGACAGACCTGCGGGTGGCTATATTACAACAGAAAAACTTCAAAAACAGACTCCAAAGAGAGACTGCTGAGCTAGAATTGATATGCAAACTAGACACAATCAACTCCGGTTTGAATAAGGACTGGGAATGGCTGAGCCATTACAAACATTGACTCTATCTCCCCTTGTAAGTACTCTCACACTTATTATCAAACTGTCTGTACTGGGCTAGCTTGATTATCACTTCAAAAGTTTTTTTTCTCTTAATTAATTGGCCTCTCAGAGTTGGTAAGACAACTCCCACCTGTTTATGCTCTCTGTATGTGTGTATATATATCTCCTCAATATATGTTCCATTCTATATGCATCCGAAGAAGTGGGCTGTAGTCCACGAAAGCTTATGCTCTAATAAATTTGTTAGTCTCTAAGGTGCCACAAGTACTCCTATTCTTCTTTTTGCGGATACAGACTAACACGGCTGTTACTCTGAAACCAATTACTTGAATAACACCATCATACTATGTTGACCAAATCTGTTTTATGTGCTTCCTACAGCAAGCACTTTAAATATAAGCATAGAGCCAACGCTCATAACTCCAGATATAAAATGATACATGCATACAAATAGGATGAATATATTCAGTAGATCATAACCTGTGCAAAGATATGTTGCATGGCATATCTAGCATAAAACATATTCCAGTTATGTCAATTTACACTCATAAGCATATTTCTATAACGCATTATGGGATGCAGTGTCACAGTGGATAGTTCTCTGAAAACATCTGCTCAATGTGTAACAGTCAAAAAAGCTGTTAGAATGTTAGGAACCATTAGGAAAGGGATAGATAATAAGATAGTAAATATCATAATGCCATTATATAAATCCAAGGTACATACGGACCTGGAATACTGTATGCATCATCCAGTTCTGGTTGCACCATCTCAAAAAAAAGGATATATTAGAACTGGAAAAAGTACAGAGAAGGACAACAAAAATGATTAGGCATATGGAACAGTTTCTCTATGAGGAGAGATTAAAAAGACTAGGACTCTTCATCTTAGAAAAGAGACTACCAAGTGGGCATATGATAGATGTCTATAAAATCATGAATAGTGTGGAGAAAGTGAATAAGAAAGTGTTATTTACCCCTTCACATCACACAAGAACTACGGGTCACCCCATGAAATTAATAGGCAGCAGGTTTAAAACAAACCTAAAGAAGTACTTTTTCATACAACACACAGTCAACCTGTGGAACTCATTGCCATGGGATGTTTTGAAGGCCAAAGGTATAACTGGGTTCAAAAAAGAACTAGATAAGTTCATGGAGAATAGGTCCATCAATGGCTGTTAGCCAAGATGGTCAGGGATGCAAACCTCATGCTCTGGGTGTCTCTAAACCTTTGACTGCCAGAAGCTGGGACTGGATGATTGGGGATGGAGCACTCAATAGATTGCCTTGTTCTGTTCATTCCCTCTGAAGCATCTGGCATTGGTCACTCCCGGGAAGACAGGATACTGGGCTAGATGGGCCACTGGTCTGACCCACTATGGCTATTCATATGTTCTTATGCTCTTACATTGAGATCAGAGCTTAATACCACTTGAGAGAGAGAGAGGACCTACTTCATTAAGCTGCTTTCTAAGATCAGTGATGTGCAAGACTTGATTATTTGCTAACATCCCAACAGATGGGCAAAAGATCAGTAATAATTAGGTGATGGGTGCTTTAAGTTTCAATAGAGACATCCAGTGTCTTATAAGTACCACTTACAGATGTCCTGTTTTTAAAAACTAAAGAAAAAAAGGAAAACAAAATAGGATTATAGAAAAATCTTTTTTAATGTTACTACAAAGAAATAAAAACATGTCGGGGGAAAAAGTCAGTTTTTGATCTGTGGAAGTGTTGCTCAGTATTAACTCTACTTTAAATCATCATTGTTACTGTACTAAGTTAGCATGTTCATAGTTTTTGTTTCAAGTTTTTATCCTTAAAATGCACTGGAAATTGCATCTCACAGGCCCTACGCGGACTAAGTGTCTCCTGTGATGTGCTGAGCAGCCTCAACTTCCAGTGGAGTCCATGGACTCTCTTCTCTCATTTAAAACAGTTTTATGCCATCTTTACATTGGTGTAACTTCACTGACTTCAGTGGGATTGCTCCTGATTTCCACCAGCCCAAGTGAGAGCGGAATTAGGTTTAATGGTGGTTGAGTCTCAGTGCCTGGCAGGAAGTGCTTTCTACCTTACAAGATCTTACCCATAATGGGCTAAATTCATCACTGGTATAAGTAGGTGCAGTCCCACAGAAGGCAATGGTGTCATGCTTGCTGCTGTCCGCAGCATATTTGGCCTTTAGTGGATACCACCCTGACTTCACCAAACAGGAGTCGTATTGTTCTGTATAAATGAGTTGTCAATATGCAATTTTTCCTATATCAACTCTCCTCCATTCCAAAAAAACAAAATGAATGAAGCCTAACTGAGTGAGATAAGATGGGGTGTTGGTCATGGGGAGGAAAGGGGAAGGAACCTACTGGGTCAGATCAGAGGTCCATCTAGGCTAGTGTCCTGTCTCTGACAGTGGCCTGCACCGGATACTTCAGAGGAAGGTACAAGAACCCTGCAGCAGGTAGACATAGGATAATCTGTCCCCAATTTAGGCCTCATCAAAGTCTCTAATAATTAGAGGTTGATTTAAACCCTGAAGCATCAGTTTTAATATCTATTCCAAAAAAAGGCTGATGTATTTCCTTATAACAGCTGTGGATATTTGTGATATCCATACAAAAGTCCAGTCCCTTTTGAATCTTGCACACAGTAACAAGGCAGTGTTCCTTTTCTAACTCCTGCTCATTGTTATTTCTCTTTCTTCCCTTCCCTCCCCATAACTGCTTCTTGTCTATTTTGTTTTCTTCAGAATTTGGGGCCAAATTACCTTCTATGTAATTTAAATTGGAGGCAAACAATGGACCAGCTTAAGAACTCTGATAGCAGTTTACTGCCTGTTCTGTGTCCTTTTCCTTTAAAGATGGGTTTGTAGTGAATCTCTTATCTGAGTGGTCAGCGGATGTCTTATTTAAGATACCTATCTAGTCATGTGATAGTATGGGAACAGCCTTGTGAGTGATGTGCTGTAACATGTGAGGACTTTATTAGATGAAAGGTATTTCCTCACCCCTAATTAGATTTCTACTGTGAAGTGAGATTGGAACTATTCCACATGGCTTTTGCGGAAGAGGAGAGGAGATGAAGTGAAAAAAAGTTACTGCAAGGATATTGTTTGTAGTGTTGACAAAGGATTTGTGGATTTAAACACCTTGTGACAGTCACATTTCAGTGTTAGACAAAACTATGGACCAAGAATTTACCTTTTTAATGACTTATGGTAGGGGGGTCCAGAATATAGGTCCATCATAGCTGGTAGGATAAATGGCCTGGGGATTAAAGTTAATTATTAAAGTTGGGAGAACAAGAATGAGTATTGTCTTATCTGAATGGTGGTCTGCACTCAGTAAATTCATCAAAAGAAGCTATACTGATATTATTTACAAAAATCTACCTTTAAAATGTTAAGGTAGCAAATTTAAGCACTCCAAAGTCAGGAAAAGTCAGAATTCCTGCACATCTCAATTAAGTGGTGCAATTCTGTACTGTTTACAACATAAGTTTGCTTATTGAATATGGCTGAGCTCTAAAAGCAGAAGAGAGGGTAATTATTACTTGTTTGTTTATGTGAATTTAGTGCCTCAGAATAGTGCCAGATTGAGTGCCCTGGAGACTGAAGTATCCTTTTTATCTGTAGACCATGTACAGAATAGGCAGTGGCTGAGCAATCTTCCTCACACTACTATGCCCGTGTTTCTTAATTCTGAACTAGACAGAGTCCATTTCTATGGGTGTATAGGTAGTTCAGTCTCCAAGGATATTCAATTCTTATCCTCTTTGCTGAGCTCATTAATAAGGCTCCCCACTTCCCCCATTTGTGTTGCTAGCTATGTTGTACTTGAAACTGGACTGAAACCTCCAAATAGGTTCCATCATACGTTGGTGTATGTGGGAGTGAGATACCTGATGAGGATATGGAGGAGCAGCGGGGAGCGGGGAGGTGAAGGGGCGAGGCAGGGAGAGGACAGGGAGATGGGGAGCATGTAAAGGGCCAATGGGTGGGCAGCAGAGGCGATATGTACCTGGTGCCTGTCCACACTTACCAGCCACTACAGTGTGCAGCATGCAGCCAGTGCCAGTTGGAAATGGGACGGAGGGCGGGGTCCCGCTGGTTGAGAGCCAGCATGCAGTGGGGGATGTACTGACTGACCAACAGCGGGAGTGGCCTGGCCCCACCAGGGCCGGCTCCAGGCACCAGTGAAAGAAACAGGTTCTTGGAGCGGCCAATAGAAAGGGGCGGTACATCCGGGTCTTCAGCAGCAATTCGGCGGCGGGTCCCTCAGTCCCTCTCTTCCTCTTTGAGCTGCTGCCTGTAGAGGAGCGGCTTCACCCCTGCGGCGCCTCCTGCTGGTCGTCTCAAGAATTAGCTCTTCTAGCATCCTGGACCACCCCCTGCAGGCTGGTGATCCGCTTTGCCACTGCTTGGCCCCTGTGTCTCTCCCAGACCCGGTGCCCTGTTGTCTGGGGTGCTGTCCCCTGGCAGTACACTCCTCAGTTCTGGGTCTCCCCCTCCCAGGGGAACCCCCACGCACTATCCCCACTTCACCTCAGTCTTGGCTACTGCCCAGTCTCCATCTTGCCCCTGTTCACTGGGGCAGACTGCAGTATCAGCCACTCATCACAGGCAAAGGGGTTTGGACTGGCTGCCTTTACCCACCCTCAGGCTGCCCCTCTGCAAGCCCAATACCTAGGTGGGCCTAAGACTAGGCCCTGCAGCCTAAGGAGTTGCTGGCCTAGGGGTTCCCAGCTCCTAAGGCCTTTTCCCAGCCCTGCTTCACTCTAGGTCCCCAGGTGAGTTCCCCAGCAGCCAGGCCTGTCTACCTCTCCTATCAGAGAGAGAGACTGCTCCCTCTGGCTTCCCTGGCCTTCTTATAAAGCCCAGTCGCTCGGTTTGGGGCATGGCCCCAGCTGCAGCCACTTCCCCCAGTCAGCCAGGGTTTTGATCCCTTTTGCAGCCCCAGCCCTCTGCAGGGCTTTTCCAACCCCTTCAGGGCTGGAGTGGGTGTTCACCCTACTACACCGCTGATCGGCTTTTTTTTTTTTTTCTTCGCCGCTTCGGGTGGCAAAAAAGCTGGAACTGGCCCTGGGCCTCATGCCCTACAGTTTTGCCCCACCACCAGCCTTGCACCTCCCACCCCCATCGTCGGTCACTGGACCTCCCCACTCACTGCTGGCAGATGGGTGGCTGATGAGCAGAGATCCAGCCAGCAGCAGGACCCACCAGTACTGATTTGGAGTGGGAGAGACAGAAAATATGGGACAATTTGCCCATTTTTAAGAAAAAGTAGGGACACTTGTTTAGAAGAGCTTAAATACGGGACTGTCCCTTTAAAAACAGGATGTCTGGTCACCCTAATTCTTGAACTTCATGGCCTAATATGATTATCACAGGACAAGACAACAACTACCATCATATTCATTTCACATAGGTCACTAAACTACTAGCTAATAACTTTTGGGTCATTGTTGAGTCAGGCTGTATTCATAGTGGTGACATGGAGATGAAAGACTGTATTCTATTATCTCTTCACTGAGCTATCTAGTCCTTAGGGTGACTCAAGTTTTTTGCTGAAAACGAAAATGTATCACCACTCTATTGCATGAGCCGGCTTGAAGTGACTCACTTTCTTTGGGGAAAGGTGGCCAGGATAATGTGGAACTCTTCCCGCATAGATTGAAACCCAGTTGTTGTACTGTAATTCATCTGTCTAGCATTAGTCTAGATTTCTTGATTTAGGCCAGTGGAGTGTTTTGGAGAAGACCTGGATATTTTCCCCCTCAGTAAGCACCTACTTAAGTGAAGGACTGGTGACTGTAATCTGTTATTTCTCAGGTACTATTTCTACAAGGCTGAGAGAATGAGTTCCTGCTCACATAGTGGGGGGAAAAAAGTTGGCTTACATGTTTTCTTTCTTACAGCCTATGTTAAAATAGTCAGACTCTAATTATCTTAAGTGTCTTTTCTTTTGAAGTAGCACTTTTTTTTAAAGCGGGGGCAGGGGAAGGCTTGGCAAGAAAGTGACTCTGTGTGAGAAACTTCTCCATGGTTACCATTATCTTTAAATGGTAGTTTTCCAAACTCATAACTAGGTCCTTTTGATTGCACAAGCACTCATATACCAGTGTTACCCAGACTCTAGGCTTTGTGAGCTCTGGCATGTAAGGTATGTGGAGGTATGAGGTACCACCATGCTGAGAGAAGCCAGGGCTATTGAGTAGCTACAGATGAGGACCAGTTTTACATGAAATGTCCAGCTGGGGGAGAAGGGGAAAGGTAATAGGTTACCCCATAAGGAAAACAACTGGAGGCTGGATTATTGCATTGTTGGGATGGCTGAGTGTTGTACTATATCTGAACTGTAGGAATGAGGAATAGATATCTTCTATGGAATTCCCAGGGAAGCAGTTAAGCCGTTACTGATGTTGGTCTTCCAAAAACATATTTGCCATTTGTTTCCAAGCAGCTAAGTTTCACACAGGCAATACCAACCTGCTAAGCCAGTCTTCTGAAGTGATTAGAAACAAATGAAGTTTGAATGTGTTAAAGTAGTTAAACTGGGGTACATGAAATTGGAGCTTATAATGAACAGAATTTAAAAGTGGCCTGAACCCCATTTGTACATGTGAAAATTTTTCATCCTATTGTGTAAGCGTACCAGCTGTAGAATTAATATGTAGAAAAATAATTTGCTCCTGATTTGCATCTGTAAATGTGAGTTTGTGCAGGAAGTGTGTTACATTTATGCTCATGGAATGTTAGTGTGCAAAAATGGTGTGAAGAAAGTTGTGCACAAAGAAATGGAAGTTGCACTAAGGAAAATTTGGTTCTAAACCAATAAGTAGACCACATATATTAACATTTTAGACACCTACAGTCAGTTAATAACTGATTATATGGCACCATGATACCATTAAATAGTTTGATTTTACAAATATTGAAAGCTACTGAAAAGTGATTATTTTCCCACAAGACTTGAATTTGGAGGACAGGTATTCCAAGAATTTGCAGACAATTTTTTTTTTTTAATCCTTATAGCTGGCAATTGAAGGTGGCACAAACTGTTCATAACTCCATCTTTCAACTAACCCCCAATTTGGTGTCAGCAGTTTCAGATGTCGTCCATGTTGTTGTTGTTGTGTCTAAGACCATTGTTGACTGTTCCATTCATTGGGTGTACTTTGATGCAACTCCAAATTGTGTGGATCTTTTGACTCAGGGGCAGAGTATGGAAACAAAGAGCTTTGTGCAGAAATGGGAAAGTGACCATTTGGGCTTTTGGTAAGAGTAGAATATTCACTTCCCATCTATCAGAAACCTAAGTATAAAAAAGATTTATATAAAAAATGATAATGGAGAAAAATTAGCACTAATATCTGAGATCTGAAGGGATTTGCAGGGGAGGGAGGCCTTACTGGGATACAGGGATAGTGTGAGGCACTCAAGGGCTGTGTTGAACCTTATGTAGCTATCTAGGTATACACTTGCAAGTTTATTTTTCTGGATAGCTTCATTAGGGACCCAGTCCTGAGTGCTGCCTCTAATGGGTGAAGGGCTCTGAAATGCGTAGCAACCTGCAGGATGAAGGGCTTAGTGTGCACTGAAATCAGCAAAACAAAACACAACCCCTCTCCCCACCAGAAACCCCCTCAAATAGTGGACTGGACACTTTCCCCTTGTTTATCCATTATTTGTTTATTCAATAGATTTTCTTCAAACTTAGAAAAATATGCATTCCTCCCTGAAGACTGCGTACTGTATGTGCCAAGTCTGAAATTTTAAATCCATTTAATTTTGGATATATCCAAATACAAAAAAGTGTTTGAACAATCTTTTCTTTAAAAACAAAATGGCTGGAAAAATACTGATTTTTTTTTTCATGCTTTAGTATCTGTTTAGCCATTCAGACTGCCCTCAAAAATTCAATGCAAGTCTGAGAACTTTTAGTCCAAAAGGAATCTTTGAGGAAAAATTAAAAAACCAACAAAAATAAGGCCACAGAGTAAAAATACAAGCAAAATAAACCACAATTTATTTGAAACGTAATTAAACACTTTAATAATAATAATAATAATGCATAGAATCATAAAAATGTAGGGCTAGAAGGGACCTCAAGTGGTCACTCCTGGGCTGAGGCAGGACCAAATAAACCGGTTACCTAGGCCATTCCTGACAAGTGTTTAGCCAACCTGTTATTGGAAACCTGCAATGATGGGGATTCCACTACCTCCTTTGGAAACATATTCCAGAATTTAATTACCTTTATAGTTGTGCAGTTTTTGCTGATATCGAACCTTGCAGTAGATTAAGCTCAATAGTAGTTCTACCTCCAGTATACATGGTGGACAGTTGATCATCATCCTCTTCATAACAGTCCTTAATGTATTTGAAGATTTTTATCAGGTCCCCCCTCAGGCTTCTTTTCTCAAAACTAAACTTGCTTTATAACCTTTCCTCATAGGTCAGGTTTTCTAAGGCATTTGTCATTTTGATAGCTGTCCTCTGGACTGCTCTCCAGCTTATCCATATCTTTCCTAAAGTGTGGCACCCTGAATCGGACATAGTAATCCACCTGAGGCCTCACCAGTGCTGAGTAGGGCAGGACAACTGTGTCCCATGTCTTACATACAACAGTCCTGTTAATGTACCCCAGAAAATTAGCTTTTTTTTGCAGCTGCATAACTTTGTTGACTGATATTCAATTTCTGATCCACTATAATCCCCAAATCCTTTTTGGCAGTACAACCACCTCACCAAATATCCCCCATGTTGTAGCTGTGCATTTGATTTGTCTTTCCTAAGTGAAGTATTTTGCACTTGCCTTTATTTAATTTCATCTGTTGAATTCAGGCCAATTCTCCCATTTGTCAAGGTCATTTTGAATACTAATCCTATCCTCCAAAGTGTTTGCATCCCTTCCAGCTAGCTGTCACCTGCAAATTTCATAAGCATACTCTCCACTCCATTATCCAACTCCTGAATGAAAATATTGAATAGTACTGGACCCAGGACTGACACCTGTGAAACTCCCCTAGATATGCCCTTCCAGTTTGACAGTAAACCACTGATAACTACTCTGGGTGTGGTCTTTCTAGTTATGCACCTGCCTTATAGTAATTTCATCTAGACTGCATTTCCCTAGTGTGTTTTTTTTTTTTAAATGAGAATGTCATGTGGGACTGTCAGAAACATTACTAAAATCAAGATCTATTGCATCTACTGCTTCCCTCTTATCCACTAGGCCAGTAACCTTATAAAAGAAAGAAATTAGGTTGGTTTGTATGATTTGTTCTTGACACATCCCTGTTGGCCGTTCCTTATAACCTTATTATCCTCTAAGTGTTTACAAATTGATTAAAGATAATGGAACACATTATTAAACAAACATACTGAATTTAGGCTGACTGGTCTAATTCCTGGGTCCTCTTTGTTCCCCCTTTTAAAAGATAGATACTATGCTTTACCTGTCTCTAGTCTTATGAGACTTCACCCATCCTTGATGAGTTCTTAAAGATAATTGCAAAACATTTTGAGATTGCTTGAGCTAGTTCCTTAAGTGCCCTAGGATGACTTTCATTAGGCCCTGATGACTTGAATACATCTAATTTATATAAGTATTCTTTAACCTGTTCTTTCCCTATTTTGGCCTACATTTCTTTCTTCCTTATTAATATTGTGTTGAGTATCTGGTCCCATTAACTTTTTTGATTGAAGACTGAAGCAAAATAGGCATTAAACACTTCAGCCTTCTTGATTTCATTAGTTATTAGCTCGCCTTCCCTGCTAAGTGAAGGACCTACACTTTCCTTTGTCTTTTCCTTGTTCCTAATGTATTTTTAATAAGTCATCTTATTGCCTTTTATGTCTCTTGTTAGGTGTAACCTTAGCCTTTCTGATTTTTGTCCCTACGTGCTTGTGTTATTCTTTTGTACTTAGCAATTTGTCCATGTTTCCATTTTTTGTAGGATTCCTTTTTAATTTTCAGGTCATTAAAGAGCTTCTGATGGAGCCAGATTGACCTCTTACTATTCTTCCTGTCTTTCCTTTGCATTGGAATAGCTTGCAGTTGTGCCTTTAATATTACCTCCTTGAGAAACTACCCAGTCTCCTGAACACCTTTATCCTTTAGATTTTCTTACCTACCAGTTCTGAGTTTGTTGAAGTCCATTACCTTATTCTGCAGCTCACTGCTTTCTTTTCTTAGAATCATGAAATCTACCATTTCATGTTCACTTTCACCCAAATTGCCATCCTCTTTCAGATTCACAACCAATTCCTCTCTGTTGGTCAGAATAAGTCTGAAATGGTGTCCCCCTCATAACTCCCTCCAGATTCTGAAACAAAAAGTTGTCCCCAATACATTCCAATGACTTACTGGAAATTTTGTGTTTTGCTGTATTACTTTTCCAACAGATGTCTGAGTAGTTAAACTCATCTATCTTATTACCAGGCCTTGTGGTTTGGATATTTCTGTTGTTCAAGAAATGCCTCATCCACCTACTTGTTCTGATTTGGTGGTCATTAGTAGACCCACCCCCCTACGATGGCATCACTCCTGTTTTCCCCCTTATCTTTATTCAGAGGCCTTCCTCTCACCTCCTTCTTGATGTATAATGCAACACATACTCCCTTTTTTCCTGAACAAGCTATCCCCTTCTATACCAATATTCCGGTCATGAGATTTATCCCAACAAGTCTCTCTGATGCCAATCAAGTCATAATCTAGGTTAAGTACTAATACTTCCTGTTCTTCCTATTTATTCTGCATACTCCTTGCATTTGTATATTGACAGCTAAGATGTGGAGTAGATTTCCCCCAATTATTTCATTCTTGTTGCTTCTGTGAGTATTGTAATTTTCCATTTCTTCTCCAACATTAATACTTTGTTTAAGTATCAAAGGGGTAGCCATGTTAGTCTGGATCTGTAAAAGCAGCAAAGAGTCCTGTGGCACCTTATAGACTAACAGACGTATAGGAGCATGAGCTTTCGTGGGTGAATACCCACTTCTTTGGATGCATGTCATCCAAAGAAGTGGGTATTCACCCACGAAAGTTCATGCTCCTATACGTCTGTTAATCTATAAGGTGCCACAGGACTCTTTGCTACTTTGTTTAAGATCACCTTGTTTTTATGCTTACCTGTAGACTTTTGTCATCTGCCCTCTTTGAAGCTAGTTTAAAGCCCTTCTCACTAGGGTGATAAGTTGGTGCATGAAGATGCTCTTCCCCTTTTTGGGTGGGTGGACCCCTCTCTTCTCAGTAATCATCTTTCCCAGAGCAGCATCACATGGTCAAGGAAGCCGAATCCCTCCTATCAACACCACCTGCACAACTATGCATACATTTCCAGGATGCGTGTCTCTGCCTGTGACCTTACACCCTACTTGGAAGATGGACGGGAACACAACCTGCACCCCTGACTCCTTTAATCTCCCTCTGAGCCCTGTAGATGCTACTGATCTGCGCAAGGTTATACCAGGCAGCATCATTAGTTTGTAACTAGACATAAAGTACCAGCATTCAAAACAAAAAAAATAGATCCTGAATGGGAGTATGTGACCGCTGGTAAAGGGTTAGGTATATGAAACAAGTGATTAATTGCTATTACCGAAAATTGTAGTTAATTAAAATGTGATTAGCAGATCCCTCCTGCTTTGCACTGAGCCATCGTTGTCCACATTGCTTCCATTAAGAATTTTCCAATCTCATCTCTTACTAGACCAGGGGGAGAAATGCATTTTTCAGGACACCAAAGCTATTCACTTATTTGGAACAAATTCGGTGAATACTTTTGGCAAATAAATCTTTTGGAAATGTCGAAATATTTTCAAAATGTCAGAATGGTTCATTTCATTTTGAAAATGTCATTTCAAATTGACATTTTGTTAAGAAAAAGTTGTTTTGAAACTACATTTGAAATGTTTATTCAACCCAAACTATTTTTTTGCTTATTTTTGTTTTGGCAGAAAAAAAGGAAAAATTGTTACAAATTGAAACCAGCCAATTTTTTTTCAGATATTTCAGTTTGGCCACCAAATCAGAAAATCAGTTATTTGCTCATTTCGGTCTGTCACTACAGCTGAGTCGTCTACCATGTTTGTTTCCTCAGGAAGGTGTGTAAGAAAGTAGTTTTACTCCCACCTCTCATACTGTCTCTTGCACAACTTTATCCATGGCCATTTATAAACTGGATTGCACTCTGGCTATCTTTTACAAAGTGCTCTTTCCCATGTACTAATGGCCTACTTGGTTTTGATGAAGGTTTGTTCTCCACTCTTGTTTACCTTCACCATAAGACAGCCACTGACAATGTGGATCACTCCATCTTCCTGGACCACATATGGGCATATTTGGTTCAGCTCCTACCCAAACAAATCTTTTTGGCTCTATGGACTTTAGTCTCATTTGTACTAAGGCCCCTTTACATTGCTCCAGTAGTGTAATTTTCATGAAGTGGGTGTGTTTCCAGTGGGGTCCCTCAGGGACTGGTTCTTGGCCCTGTGCTAGTTAACATTTTTATCAATGACCTGGAAGAAACTATAAAATCATAATTGATAAAGTTTTTAGATGATACAAAAAATTGGAGGAAGTGGTAAATAATGAAGCGAACAGGTCACTGATTCAGAGTGGTACAGTGGAATGACATGGGAGAAAGCGAAGAGGAGTCTGAGGGAGAAACTGAGTGGTAGACAGCAAAGACTGGGTACACTGGTAAAGTAAAGGCAGGATATTGGAGCACCAGCTCTGTCCTCTCGCTATTGTGAGAAGAGCATTCGTCTTTTCAGTTCCTGCCTTGCTGTATTGTATTTTTCTGCCTCAAACCTATCACAAATCTCATCTGAAAAAAACATCTCTCTTGCCCACAACTCATAATTTCTGTCTCCCTCTGCACTGATGTTGATTTTAGCTTTGGCCCTATCTACATTGAGAAAATTCATGCTGGTGTAACTACATTGGCAATGTGTCTAAAGCAGATACAGTGCACTGACACAATGTGGGGCTGACACCAGAGCCGTTTTCTTCAGCGTGTTACCAGATAAATCAGCACAGCTGTCAGCCTGGCTTTGTGGTAGCACACCTCCTTTAGTAGTTTGAAGCAGATGTATCAACATTGATATAGTTACATGACTGTAAATTTCCTTGATGTAGACAGGACCTCAGCAACTGTGTTGTTTAACTTGCTGAAGCATTGTGGGCTATGGCTTGCATGAGAGACACTACACAGAATGAAGTTTTATGGGGTATAAAAACTGAGATAAAAGTGACCTTTGCCTGTTCATTTCATTTAACCACCAGAAGGACGCTATAGACAAAATCTAAAGAAGTGAGGTTTTTACCCACGAAAGCTTATGCCCAAATAAATCTGTTAGTCTTTAAGGTGCCACCAGACTCCTTGTTGTTTTTATAGACAAAATGAATACACAGGGGAAGATACTTTTATGCTCTTAATGTTTATAAACTGAATGCCGCTTGAAAACGTAGGGTACGTCTATACTTAAAATACTACAGAAGTGCAGCTGCAGCACTTCAATGTAGACACTTCCTATTCCAGTGGGAGGGCTTCTACTATTGGTGTAGGTAGTCCACCTCTCTGAGAGGTGGTAGCTAGGTCGATGGAAGAATTCTTCCATCAACCTAGCATTGACTATCACCACTCAGGGGTGTGGATTTTTCACACCCCTGACCAACGTAGTTAAATGACCTAATATATGATTATGCTAAAGGGCAACAAGTCCTATGGGCAGGTCCTCAGTAGGTGTAAGCTGTCAAAGCTCCCTCAACTTCAACAGAGCCAACAATTTATACCATCTGAGGATCTGCCCAGTAGTTTGTAAAACCCTCCTAATTAACAAGCCAGAATTGATTGCTCTTATTGAAAGAAGAATTAAGTACACAGAGTTTTGACAATAAAAGCAGGCTGTTAATAGGCTGCCTGTGATGAAGAGGCTGCTTTTTATTGGCTTCACTAAAGACTGCAAACACTTTCACTGTAATTTCTTAGAAAATGCAAAAAGCTATCTCCCAGAGAAGAAAAAGCAGAAAGGGAGGCATGCAAGTGAGGAAACCAAGGGACCTGGGTAAAAAACAAACAAACAAAAATAAAACCCTGTAGCCAGCAGTGGATGGAAGGGGGGCTGCATGTTGCCTTGTGATGTGTCCAAAAAGCATAATGAATTTTATATTTGGCTGCGGTAGCACTCTTTATAAATTGCTTTAAATTGAATGTGTATGACATCTCAGGGGACAACTTGTTTGTAAAATTGATTTAGGTCTAAAAGATTCCCACAAGTTGTAGTAGGAAGTCATAAAAGCAACAGCTTGTCAATTATCAGAGCATTTGTTTGCAAAACATTTTATAAAGAGTCCAAGAGCCAGTTGGCTGGTATTATACTGCAGTTTGGATACATTCTAAGATTCACATCTAGCTGTTTTTCTTTTTTGTTTTTAAGAGCAAAAGCACTGTGAGCCACTCCATACTGTGCTAGACCCTCTTCTTCCCCTCATGAAAAGTATGGTAGAACCTCAGAGTTATGAACACCAGAGTTACAAACTGACCAGTCAACCACACACCTCATTTGAAACCAGAAGTGCGCAATCAGGCAGCAGCAGAGACTGCCCCTGCCCCCCAAAGCAAGTTTATATGAAAACTCCAAAAAAAACCCCAAAACCAGCATCTTTTTCTGCATAGTAAAGTTTTGAAGCTGTATTAAGTCAACGTTCAGTTGTAAACTTTTGAAAGAACAACCATAATGTTTTGTTCAGAGTTACTAGGGTTACCATATGTCCGGTTTTTCCTGGACATGTCCGGCTTTTTGGCAATCAAACCCCCATCCGGGGGGAATTGCCAAAAAGCCGAACATGTCCGGGAAAATGCCGGCCGGGCACTTCCCCTCCCGCGGCTGCTCTGCTCCTCCCCTGACTCTTTGGCTCTGTTTAAGAGCCGACCTGCCTGAGCGCTATGGGTTTCAGGCAGCCCCCATGCCTCCGGACCCCAGCCGCCGGCTGGGCACTTCCCCTCCCGGGCTCCGGCGGTGCAGGATCCGGAGGCATGGGGGCTGCCCGAAGCCGGTAGCACTCGGGCAGCTCGGCTCTTAAACAGAGCCGAAGAGTCAGGGGAGGAGCAGAGCCTCCGGCCGCGGCGGCTCTGCTCTTCCCCTGACTCTTCAGCTCTGTTTAAGAGCCAAGCGCTATGGGCTTTGGGCAACCCCCATGCCTCCGGACCCTGCGCCGCCGGAGCCCGGGAGGGGAAGTGCCCGGCTGGGGGCGCAGGGTCTGGAGGCATAGGGGCTGCCCGAAGCCCAAGCGCTACCGGCTTCACGGTTTGCCAGGCAGCCTCCAGACCCTGCGTCCTAGGCTGGGTGCGTCCCCTCCCGGGCTCCAGCTGTGCTGGGGAAGCGTAGGGTCTGGGGGCTGCCCAGCAAACCGTGAAGCCGGTAGCGCTTAGGCAGCCCTTTTCGCATGGCTGGGAGTGGGAGGGAGGAGGGGGCGGAGTTAGGGCGTGGTTGGGGTAGGGAAGGGGCGGAGTTGGGGCGGGGCTGGGGGTGGGAAATGGGCAGGGCCAGGGCCCCGTGGAGGGTCCTCTTTTTTTATTTGTTAAATATGGTAACTCTAGAGTTACAAACATTTCAGAGTTACGAACAACCATCATTCCTGAGGTATTCGAAACTCAGAGGCTCTACTGTATGAGAGGGAGAAACCCTGAAGGGTAAGAGTGCTTGTTTCATTGTTTGTTGCTGTTGTGATTGAAACTGAACGTGTATTTCTTGAGCCCTGTGATCATAAACAGATCAGGGGTAGTTAACAATTTGAAACTGGTACACATCACTTCTGAATTGCGCCACAACATTTTAATAGCATATATTGCTACTAAACTGAACTTTCATATGTGCACAAAATTCACTATATAGTTCATATCTGATTTCTTTTGATCTACACAGACTAGAAAATTTTAAAGATTAGAAGAAATACATGATGTTTGGGGTGTTTTGATTTTGTTTTCACTAATGCTGATCTTTATAGTGCTTTACATTTATTTTTAAAGCATATTTGAGTAAATGTAGGCTCTGAAAATGTTCAGATTTAAAGTGTTTTGTATGAGACCTAAAATGCAACCTGTCCACTTGTGATCATTAAAATTCCCATTTATAAGAACTCCTGTTATGCTTTAGTGCCAGGGCCAAATTCCATCTCGTCATTACATTCTATCTACTTAAATTCACAATGTGGTTTAAATTGGATACTACTTGATTCTTTAATTTTCAGTCCTATGAGTATTGTGTGTTAAACCACAGCTGGGTTCCAACTTTGACATAGCTGAATGTCACCGATGGGTAAAGTGATTACTATATATTGTAAGACTAATCTATGCTAATAAAGCTCTGAGATCCATGGACTTTTTTTTTATGTTAGTGCACCTATTACTGATTTTCCAATGCCTTTTTTAATGATGGGAATCAATAAGTATTTGGGAGCTCAGTGGAGGAAAATAGTGTAAAATTAACATGTCAGGTAGATAAAGGTTTGCAACATGTAACTGATCCTACCAGTCTGGCTGAGAGAGAAACAGACAGAATTATTCAATAACTACTGAAGTAGGTACAGAAAACAGAGAAGAAAAAAATGGCTTCAGTACTTGACAATAATTTGATCTTTCCTCCTTGCACCTATCTTGAGTAAAGCTTGGCTGCCAGCCAACCTAGCACAACACATTTGGCACTGAACTATTCTTGCAGTTCACTGTAGGTATATGTGTCTGAAGGCAAGATATAGGAGCTCCCAAGTTACTCAGTACATGTCGTCTTCTATGATCGTATCTCCTTTATTTTTCTCTTTCTTTTCTCCTGTTTTATCTTCCCTACTCTGAGTTCCATGGCCACATTACTGTTTTTGCTTTTTCACGTCAGTTTAGCTCATAATTAGGTATATCATCCCTGGTTATTAATTTAAAGTACAAGATACTGGGATTTTGTCACAACTCTCATCCAATGAAATGTTGATAAGTTCAGTTGTTTTCAAAGGGTTCTTGATTCGATTCTTCTACATTTATTGTATTGTCCTCTCTGAGATTTTATCCAGCATTATGTTTCGAGCTGGTTGGAACATGCTTGTTTTTTCTGGTGAACAAAAAATATATATACAAAATCACTTTCATAGAAATTTTCAGTGGAAAATTTTGACTTATTGAAAAAACAAACAGATTTTGGTTGTCTGCTGGAAACTTTTATGCAAAGTTGAAATTTTCCACCTTTTCACAAAAATATTGTCACAAACCCAATTATTCTAATAAATTTTCAATCCGCCCTAGTTAGGTGTCACAATTAATGTCCCAGAACTAGAGAGAGGTCTGAGTTCCAATTTCAAGCAGGTTCAGATCTCCTATTTCAGTTTGCACCCATATTTGCCCAGAATAGGCAGGGTTTGGGATTTTTCCCCCTCCAGAGTATAACACCTGGAAATTTGCTGTGAGCGGGATGACGTTTAAAATGCCCTTATCAAGAACTTTTTTCACTGGAAAAAAAATGGAGGTTTGTCTAAAATCTTAACATCGAATAATTATGATAATATAATTCTTTTTATGAGCTTTGCTCACACACCAAAGCATTCAGGGTGCTGCACTGTAATTTTAAAAACAAAGCAATCTATATTAAAAATAACTAAATCCAAATAGTATGAGGAATTAGTGTCCATCAGCACTTTGTCCTGAGACTGCACAGTGTAATTCTCCTTCTCCTGAATCAATCTGAATAGCAATTAATCTTAGCAATCCTAATGTAGCAATTGCTGATGCACTACTTCTCTCGGCAACCAGCTGAGGGTCCCTCCTGAAAGCAACTCTTAACTCCCTTGAACTTTTTGCACACTTCTGTGCCCATCGGCTTCCTTAGATTTACATTAAGGCAAGGAGTGTGTATGTGTTTGTCCTTATGTTCAGGAGTGATAACCTACAAGTACCATACACTGTCATAAAAGTTTGATCAGTCTCTCCTGTAGTGTCTTTTTTTGGACCATGAATCTGTTTCGAACACATCAAACATTTTTGTGAAATAGCTAAATGGGAACAAGAACCATAAATTTTGGCACCTGGGGGAAACCAAGCCAGCAAGACATTTTCTTTCCCTTTGGTATTACATTCCTGGTGGTCAGCTATAGGATTACTGCCTTCTGAAGTGCAAGGAGTGGAATTGTCCCACAGGTTTTACATAGTGTTCAGATGGGCATTACTTGAAGTTTCAGCAGTTGATTCCTTTGACAGGGTGTAGGCAGTGATATTAAATACTGAGGTAATGAGTATAGCAAAGATTAAAATAACGAACAGTTATCTAATACTTCTGAGCTTCATAATAATAAGTGAAGTCAAAGGATAAAACTCATTTGGGGGAAGCTATAGAACAGGGGTCGGCAACTTCTGGCATGTGACTTGGGAGGGTAAGCACCCTGGCAAGCCGGGCCAGTTTGTTTACCTGCCGCGTCGGCAGGTTTGGCCGATCACGGCTCCCAGTGGCTGCGGTTCGCTGATCCAGGCCAATGGGGGTGGCGGGAAGCCATGGCCAGCACGTCCCTCGGCCCGCGCGGCTTCCTGCAGCTCCCATTGGCCCGGAGCAGTGAACCACGACCAGTGGGGGGCTGTGATCGGCCGAACCTGCCGACGCGGTAGGTAAACAAACTGGCCCGGCCCGCCAGGGTGCTTACCCTCCCAAGCCGCATGCCCGAGGTTGCCGACCCCTGCTATCGAAGAACAATAAGCCAAATTTGGTATCAAATGTTTAATATTTCAGTGAGATGACTGCTTGTTTTGGCAACATTTTCCACTGATGCTGAGGCAAATTAGGATATTTATAATATATATTGACTAGAAAGGCATATCACATTTGCATAATGTATGATTGGGTACGTATTTCTACATATCTTATTTTATCAAACTGGTGCCCCTAGAAGTCAGTCTCTGTGAAATCATCTAAGGGTGCGTCTACTTCAGGATTCTTTCAGCAACATGTAGTGCATATACATGCATAGCCTCCCCCTAGCACAGGTATAAACAGCAGTGGAGACATGGATTAAGCCAGTAGAGTAAAGGCCTGCCTGAAGGCTGCAGGTGTATACCTGGAGTACATACTCTACGCGTTCTCTACTGGCCCAAGACATGCCTCCCCTCTATACTGCTATTTTTAGCAGTGTAGTGTCCCGCTGCAAGAGCCCTTCTCCAGTGCAGGGGAAAGTTTCAGCGGGCGGGGAGGGGAAGAGATAGCAGGGAAGCTCCTCCGCACGGAAATGCTCCCACAGGGGGAAAGGCTGAACCTTTCCCTTGCTGCCTTAGTGGGGGAAAGGCTGAGCCTTTCCCCACTGTGGGAACAAGGAGACAGGCTGTGGCAAGGGGAGCAGCAGAAATCTTTCCCTTCTGCTTTCTCTTTGCCATGTAGCTATGCAGTCTAGTGTGTATGCAGTTTGTTTTTCAGTGCTGCGGTCTGTAGTGCGAACACAGCGTACATCATTGTTCCGTCAGACTAGAAACTTTAGGGAAAGAGATAATGGTGGACACATTTCTGTTCCCAAACTAAATGGGGATTCTGCTTGTCTGCTGTCTTTCATTGCTCTGATGACATGTGAGGAGCAGTTGGGTGTGTATGCGGCAAAAAAAATTCCCACCAATATTTGTTCAAACTTCTACATGAATTTTCTTCTACTGTGTTTGCTTCCTATGAATATTCTAGTGACCAAGTTTACTGGCAGTAATGTTTACTGAAGCAGCAAGTTTTAAGTAAATATTGAAAGATATTTGCCAAGCAAATTTCAAATTAACAATCATTTTTATTCATATTGGATACCTGACCCTAGGGATGATCATTGCCAAATCAGAGAACAGAAAAATAATATGCAATGTACCAAGTGTGTCCAGTCAAAACAGCTCAAATTTTGCCTCTCAAACACTGGCAATAAATCTGCTTGCGAATAAGCTAAAAACCAAGAATGAATTAAACAAGTGATTTTTGTATAGTGGATACGTTTGAGTAAATTACACCCTTTTCACAATTTATGAGCAATAAAGGCCAAATTTACAAAGCATGCATTCATTCAGAATTATATTCCTCGTTCTAGGTGTATCAGAGATAGCATCAGACTCCAGCCTCTCTCTCCAGCTCCCTCTCTCTCTGGGGGCAAAAACAAGGTTTGAAAAGGACATATTCATTCTAGAATAAAATTTAAAATGTAAATAAGCAACTACCCTTTCTTCAAATATCCACAGTTCAAAAGTGTTTGGGTAAAAAATTTAATTTTCATATGAGGTCCTCTTTACAAACTTCTAAAATTAATACTAAAATAACCTCAAATCAAAAAATTGTAGAGGAATACATTTGAGGAATGACAATTTCTCTTTTAGTGACTGGAAATTAGAATGAGAGTGCCAACTCTCTATAGTACCATCTAAAACTCTGAGGTTTTCCTTTAGCTTATTAATAGATGGAATTGGTTGGAGAACACAAGGTTCCAAAACTTCAGCCGAGAGGAAAAACGCTAAAAAAGACTAACACCAACAGTTTTAAATTTGGTTGCTTAAGGTTATGTTCTTAACTCCATATTTAGATACCAAAATATAAAAGGCCTGATTCTCAAAAGAAAAGAGAGCACTTTCAGCTCTTGTTAGAGTTGATGGGAATTCTGCAGCTGCAGCAGTAAGATGAGGAATGAAATCTTGGCCCCAAAGGAATCAATGGCAAAACTCCCATTGACTTCACTGGGGTCGGGATTTCACTCCTTCCTTAATGCAATTCCCTTCTGTCTTCTTTTGTTGGAATTTGAAATGTATTTATCTTTTACCTCAGGGAAACAAAACTGCAACAAAGAGATTAGAACACTAAAGTAAAAATGGCTACTCTAGTGGAATATTCCACCATTTTGAGATTAATTTTCTTCATCAACATTAGATTTCAGTGGCACAATGGACGTTATGAAACTGACAACTAAGTAAGCTCAGTAATGTATAATTTTTTTATTACATATTTCTGATAGCCTAACTAGGAAAAGAGATTGGTAGTCATTAAAGGCTTGTCTATGCTATGTCTAGATTTTGAAAATAGGGCCATTTTGGGTAATTCGAGCACAAAAACTGTAAATCATGGAGACAATTTAAGACCTGGTTTAATCACATTAATTTCAGTAGATTTAATTCAGGGATGAATTGGGTTTAGAATTTTTATTGTTTTACTATCTGGTAAAACAAAAATGGGCAAAGCAAATGTCAAACGTTATACAAAATTACTTGGACTAAGATCAAGCATGGAAAATTTTGATCTGAAAGGATTATTTTGCCAGAGTTTTTGACCGGTTGAAAATACACTTTTTTTTTTTTTATAAAGATTATCCTTCTTGACTAGTGCAATGCTAAATAAATATATATATATTCACGCACACATTGCATCTACAAGATGAGGACCCAGAGACTTTCTCTGTAGAGAGCCATGTATAACCATCTTGTTTTCCAGCACCACCTAGTGGCCTTCTAATGAAACTATCTTGCTCTCAAGGGAAAGGTGATTATCTCACCTTGCTAGAATGAGAACTATTGCTGGTAATGGGGCTAAGAATAATAAAGAGAATAAATGCAGACCAGATTGAAAAGACAAGGTGAACCCCCCCAGTGTCTCAGAATGGAACAGCTTAATCTCACTGACTGTAGCAAGAAGCGCCCCGTCTCCTTCCCCTTCAATATATAAGGTTGGTAGGCAATGGAGACCCCATTCTGGGATATTTAGGTGCCATGAGCCGAAGTCCAGAAAGCAAAATTTTAAAAAGACTTTATATACATAAAAATTAAGAGGTTTTAGTGTACACATGTCATTTGGCTTGTTTATTGCTGCTCTTAAAACAAAATTAATATGAATCAAAAAGGCAGATACTCAATGGGTTGCAATGCACCATTTTTTCCCCCTCTTAATTTTAAAGCAAGTACAGAGGAGGATAGAGCTTTGTGTGGTTTTCTAATACTGCCAATCTTTTTTTTCTTTGTATGTTTTAAAGGATCCCTGTGCACTTATATTAAATAATGAGACACATATTGCTATTTCATTATTGTTCTGTAATCATTTTATAAAATCCAAAATAAGGCGTGCTTCAGTGTTTGTTGCACATACCTAATGATTCTATTATTCATTTAATGAAAAAGATTGTGTCCAAAGGAGTTTATGGGGTTTGTCCTTATTTCTGCTAGTGCCTTATAAAAACTAAAGAAAAGGATTTTAAAGCACTGTAGGAATGTTACTGAACCATTTTCTGACATCACCACCTATTTTTAACTACTACATTTCAAAAATGCTTTAAAAACATGGAGCAAATAAATTTTATTTTATCACTTAACAGTATTCAAAGGCTGGGAAGGAAGGGAAGGTAGTTATCCACTATCACCTTCACTTAGGCTCCCATTTTGCAAAGCAGTTTAGGTACATGCTTTAGTTCCATTGTCTTCCAGGGGACTTAAGCACATGCTCAAGTTAAGTATGAGCATTATAAACAGTACTGCCCATTGCAAGCATTCAAAATCATGAGTCAAGGGTCCAAAATTATAGAGATTATCATTAAAATAATGAGATTTAAAAAATACATTTAAAATTTGCTTTCAAGTTTGAGTTTGGAGGTTGACCAAATTCATTTTCACTTGCAATCTAAAACCAATGTAAATCAAGATCTGCAGAACTGAAAGGCACTGTACTAACATCTGACATTTTTCTGATGTGTTTACACTAATTCTCTTGTTTTAAAATGTTATCTTATACATATTTGCACCTTGCTATTTGTGATGCTTTTTAATAGTCATTTCCTCTTCCTCTTCTTTTCTCTAGTAAGGAAGCTCAAGGGTTGGCACTACAAAGTTGTTGAATTTGATTACTAATGACACTGGTTTTTGAAATGTGTAATTTTTAATATTTAGGCTGATAGTTGCAGCATTGGAGTGTGGGGAATTAATACATGGGCTTCAGGTTTCAGCTACATTAAAATTAAAAGATGCCAAGTGGGAAGGAGATATAAGCAACTAGGAAATTAAAAGACAATATCTACATGAATTCTAGTTATAAGTATTAAGTTAAAAAAGTGCACACTGTTTATTATATAAATAAAACTAAATTCAATCAGTAAATCATTAGCATCAAATGGTTAAGGGTGAATTGAAAACCATAATCCCAACTTTACATATAAAATGATGGGGGGCTAAATTAGCTGTTAGCACTCAAGAGAGAGATCTTGGAGTCATTGTGGATAGTTCTCTGAAAACATCCACTCAATGTACAGTGGCAGTCAAAAAAGTGAACAATGTTGGGAATCATTAAGAAAGGCGTAGATAATAAGACATCTTGCCTCTATATAAAGTCATGGTACACCCACATCTTGAATACTGCATGCAGATGTGGTCGCCCCATCTCAAAAAAGATATATTGGAATTGGAAAAAGTTCAGAAAGGGAAACAAAAATGATTAGGAGTATGGAACAGCTTCCGTATGAAGAGAGATTAAAAAGACTGGGACTTTTCAGCTTGGAAAAGAGATGATTAAGAGGGGATATGATAGAGGTATATAAAATCATGACTAGTGTGGAGAAAGTAAATAAGGGAGTGTTATTTACTCCTTCTCATAACACACAAACTAGGGGGGCACCAAATGAAATTAATAGGCAGCAGGTTTAAAACAAACACAAGGACTTTTTTTTTTTTTAACAAAAAAAAGTCAACCTGTGGAACTCCTTGTCAGAGGATGTTGTGGAGGCCAAGACTATAACAGGGTTTAAAAAAAGAACTAAATAAGTTCATAGAGGATAGGTCCATCAATGGCTATTAGCCAGGATGAACAGGGATGGTGTCCCTAGCCTCTGTTTGCCAGATTCTGGCAATGTGTGACGGGATGGATCACTTGATGACTACCTGTTCTATTCATTCCCTCTGGGGCATCTGGCCTTGGCCATTGTTGGAAGACAGAATACTGGGCTAAATTGACTTTTGGTCTGACCCAGTATGGCCGTTCTTATGAAATTTCCTAGCAAACCATAACAACAAAACACGGAAACAGGTACTGCAGTATACATAATTGATTCCAAACCATGGCTGCTTTGAGCATAGTTGGAGGAAGATAACTAAAGATCTGTCTTCACTGAAGAGTTCCTCTCAAGTTAGTCTAGCTTGAGTGAATGCAGCCACGCTGTAAAATAACACGTGAGCTACAGAGTGATTGCATTAGCAGCTGACTCAGCTGTGCTAACTCATGCTGTAGCTTGTGCCCCCAGACAAGTCAGTCAACTCAAGTTAAAAGCACCATGGGACACACAATTAAGGGTTTTTGTGTATGGACGGGACTCAAGTTAGGAGCAATACCAGAATTATAAATCAAATTAACTCTGCAGTGCTGGCAAGCTCTAAGTAGAACTGCTGTAAGGCTGGCAAGGGATAGGGAAATAAAAAGGAAAGGTCCCACTTTCAACCCTTCCCCTCTTCCTGTAATGTTTGGAAAACAGTGAATGACCAATTACTTACAGACCGTCACTGCTCTACCCTCTCTAATCAGTCCCCTGTTTAGGACTTAGGGAGAACCTACCTTTCCTTATTCTTTTAAATAGTCTGGCTGGAGATTCCAACCCATGAGATAATTAATCAGTGAACCACTGATAGAGAGCTTCAGACATATAATCAGTCTAAACTGAGTGAAATATTTTTCACTTTCTGTAATTCAACTCTATCAAGCAGAGATCAGAGCTTTGTTGAGCACAGAATTGTGTGACAGATGACTCTGAAGTCCAGGTGATATTGGGGATTCAAATAATCTCCCCAAAACAGCTGATTATGACTTCTAAAGTTTAGCCCAGTGGGAAATCGTTTATTAAGCAACTTCATAATTACCACTAAAGATGCTAGTCAGTACAGGGACATATCTGACATATTAACAGTTAGGGGAAATAGAGAAGTGGAAGGCATTGGACTGGCCTCATGCATGAGGCCATGTCTCCCTCTAGTAGCTTGTCTCAAACTACACAAGCCTACTATTTCACAGCTAGAGGAATAATCCTTTGGATGGTAAAAGCCGTGATTTTTAGCGCTGAAGGTCCTCGGTTTGATTATCATTTATGACTGAGGTGGCTGTAGGAGTATGTGATTGTGGTTTCTAACCCTGGTATATATTGGATGTATAATTACCATAGCTGTGGCTTGTACAGTACAGACCTGTTTACGCGTGAGTCCACTTAATGCACGGTAGCACCATGCCTCCCAGTGCTACCTATTTAACACGTGAGACTTGTTAACAAGTGGTACAGGAACTTGCTATGTAGCGCTACAGATTTGCTCACTAACATAGAAATAGACAGGAAGTGCGGAGCGGAAACATGTTGTACATCTTTACCACTGACGGGGGGGGGGGAGCAACGTTAAAGCGCTACCGCAGCAAAGGACCATCCTAAAAGCGCTGCCACGGCAGCGCTTTAACGTTGCTGCCCCTTCCCCCCTCCTCCCCATTGGCAGCCCTGCCGGTAGGGACCTACCAGCAGGGCTGCCGACGGGGGAGGCAGAAAGGGCAGGGACATTAAAGTGCTGCCGCAGCAAAGGACCCCGCAGTGCTTTAAGGTACCTGCCCCTTCCCCCCCTCAGCCACCAGCGGGGGAGGGGGACAAAGGGAGCAGCTGCCCCAGGGCTGGCAATTTAAAAGGGCCTGGGGCTCCAGACATCATTACCACAGCAGTGGCGTCTAGTGCCCTGGGCCCTTTAAATCGCCACAGGAACCCCGGGCGGCGTAGACCGGGCGGCCTGGAAGGGCTGGCTGGGGGATGCTGACCCCTAGCCCCGCCGCTTCCACCCCTGGCCCTGCCCCTTCCGGGGGCCAGAGCCGCCCCCGCCCCATACTGGTAAGTGTCCTGAGTTACTTTCATCCCCATGTAGTAGTAGTAATGTTTTTATTAGATTATACATTTGAATTTATATTCTTGCAAAGTGCCGTTAACAGATAGGCCTGCAGTATTTGGGACGCTGTGAATACGTATGTAATCCTAGCTAATTATACGTGTGTGTATATATAGATATCTTAAGATATTTCAGCATGGCCCTCTTAACCCGCAGTCAGTTAACACGCGGTCGTGACGGTTTGACTCCTGACATCCACGCGTAAACGGGTCTGTACTGTAACTTGTGTTGAAAAGCAGATCTAAACATGTTAATCAGTAATCAGTCTGTAATCCTTTCACACAAGCTAGTGTTAGACCTGCCCTACCACAGCTACTGTCAGATGAGAGCTTTCCTGTATCTCTCTGCCTTATTGATTCCCCATAGATAGTCAGTTCTCATCTGATAATGTATATTTTCTCCCTTGCACAGACTTCATTTCTTTTTCCCCCTGCTTTAATTTGTATAGTGTGACTCTGAAATTGTGTAATTTGACTCTGTAGCTCTGTTATTTTTAATATGGCGGCTGGGGGGCTTAATAGAACATCCATATCCTGCATGCTTAAATGGAATGCATATAACTGACACTTATATAACTATCAGTTTTGACTGTCTGATTATGTGTTTTGGATGCCCTATTAAGGCAACTCTACTGGGAAAACTGGGTTGTACAATGTTTTGAGATACAGTTTGTATGAAGGATACCTTACAAAATAAAGTGACATTGCATTCTAAGGTCCAAATTTTACAGATGCGTATGTGTGTTTTTATGAAGACTGCATACTTTGACCTCAGACTAAAGCCAAGCTGTGAAGAACCCTAAACACCTGCACAAGGCCCATTTAAAATAGAAATAATGGGGAAGATTTTTCAAGATGTTTACATTGCAATAAAAGACCTGAAGGTCATGGCTGGCCCAGGTCAGCTGACTTGAGCTCGCAGCTGCGGGACTATAAAATTGCTGTCTAGACGTTCAGGCTTGGGCTGGAGCCTGGGCTTTCAGGTCCTGCGAAGGGGGTTGGTCCAGAGCTTGGGCTCCAGCCTGAGCCTGGACATCTACTGCAATTTTTAGCTGCCCAGCCCCACAAGCCTGAATCAGCTGACCCGAGCTCTGAGATGCGGTGCCATGGGTTTTTTATTGCAGTGTAGACGTACCTTGAGTGACATAGGCATCTAAGTTCCATTGAAAGCCAACAGAATGGGAAGGAGAGGGTGATCAGCTAATGGAAAGTTTCCAGAGGAGAACTATGCACTCTCCTGCAGTTGTGAAGTAGTAGTACTACCATGGTAGCTTACTGTACTGCCTCATTGGGGAAAGGACAAGTGACCAAGGGATTAGTTTACTCTAGGGATCCATCAGAGCCAAACTCTGTGCAGGAGGAGACACAAAAGGCCACTTGTACTATTTCTCCCCATAAACGGCAACAGCACACTGCAACTGAATGTCATGAAGTACTTTTTAGGAAAGAGGATTTTTCTCCCCTCTCTGTTGGACTTGAGAAATTTCCTTGGGCCAAAGCCCCTTTACCCAGGATTTGCTCATTTGTCAGTATATAGGACCTGGAAAAACCTCATTGACTTCAATAAGGGTTGGTTCAGGTCCTTAGCCTTGTTCTGTCTGTGCTCAGGGAGACCCTTGCCAGCCATTTTGTGGCATTATTTGGGAAAAGATGCTTTAGCTTTCTCGATGCCCATGTACTTGTACCCAGACAGCTTCCTTTGCCTTTGTTCTATGTCCTTTGAAAAGCTAATGTACTTTTGCTTTCTTGGAGTGCACCAGTCCTTGTAAAGTTGACCTACTCCAATTTATTGGTCAGAATCAAACTGCATTTTTTTTGGGCAATCTTACAGAAACAGAGCATCATAAAATAAAAGTTAGCTAAACACAGAGAGGTTCATGTTGAAGTTTGCAAAAAGAACCATTAAACTGGACCTTGCCAGAAAAGAAACTCCTAGTGCACGTATCTGTGGGTTAACCCTCACTATCAGTCGTAAGACAGACCATTCAACTCCTTTCATATGGAGGTGTCCTTTTGTTACACCAGATGATTGTTTCCTTGGAATAATGTCTGCTGGATAATAAGACAAAATGTATTCATTTTTGCATATCATTTTGTGCTAGCTAACCAGTTTCTCCCTGTTCTAAACATATATGATCATTAGGCAATATTCTTAAGAGCCCATTTCCATTGGGTCCCTTCAAATAAGGACTGCTGCAAATGTGATACATATTGCTGCTCTAACCACTCAGGTGTTGCTTGCATATTAATCATCCACCTTTTTGTTTCACTAACAATTCCACAACACATCTTTGAGTAATATCTCTTTGCAGAACAAGACTTGTCAGGAAGTGTTGGCATGCAACAGAGCAACAGAAAAAGTTATAGATATCAGGTTATCATTAAATATCTGAGAATTAAATCTGCCCAAGTTTGACATGTCTATGACATGCCCTATCACAATAGCAGAGAACAGCCTTGGATTAAAAGAAACTTTTAAAATATCACTTACTCAATTTGCAAGTGAAATAGAGAGTTCAGAATGAGCTGTTTTGAATTTTCAAAAATTCAGTCTTAACTGCAGAGAGTGTAATCTGCTGCTGTTTGGAAACACAAATGTTTGCATGTTACATTAAATTACAGGCCTAATGAAGAAGAATTTGAGGGAGTAGGGATAGGTCCATGTGAATTAAACCCTAGTTATATCCCTGGACTGGAAACACCTTCTCTGAAGAAAATAGGCACCAAGCCAACTGAGCTCTAGTATGAGCTCACCTTCCACTGGGACTAGCCCTTCCTGACTTCTTGAAAGGCATCTGCATGCAAGGTCTATTTGCCGTACTCTTTCCTCAGTTGTGGCTTGTCTTGTGTGAGACATCAGAAGAGACCTGACCCTTGCTTCACACCTTATCTTTTTCCCCACATGAAGAGCTTGTGAAGTCAGGCAAAGAGCCAGCAGGAAAACAGAAAAGTACATTTCATTCTGGAATGCTTAATCTCTCTACATTTTCCCATGGTTTCCCTTTTTAGTGTGCTCTTTCTTTGGTACTTAATAATGTCCATTAATCTAATATCCTTGAAATGTCCAAAATGAGACAGTTGTAGAAATTATAGCACTATTTACCTTGTAAAAAAGAAAACCCCCAAAATGCAGGACATGTTACAGAAACAACCATTTGCATCAAGGTGTTTAATCATAGAATGATTTTTCTTTGCTGCTCATAGTACAGTACACAGATGGATCTATCAGTAGCAAATGAAGCAGACATACTGGTACTTAACCAAGCATGTTAAGGGGAGAGCAGGGAAGAAACATATCTATCTTCTGGTAATGGAAGGCACATAATTTCGGTGTGATTTTCAACCCAAGAAGGTGAACTTAGTGTTGCCTATGGCATATAGTGGGGTGTGACTGGTGCACTCCGAAGGGAGGGAGGATTGGGAGGAACATACAGGCAGATTCCTAAATACTTGTTTAGGAAACAGAACTGAATGTTATTGCAGTAAGACTGAAACAGTCGCTTAGAGAAATACTGCTGCTTGTTCCTTAATTTTCCTGGGAAGAGTTCACCTTTCTATACAGAGCACTTCAAAACCATGACTTGTCTTGACCTCCCTGTAGATTGGACTTCTCCAGAAAAAGGGAAATAGACCCCAGTTGTGTTGAAGTGCTCAGTCATCTCCCCACAACCTTGATAATCTCTACTTCTGACTTTTTTTTCTTCCTGGCTCATTTTTTCTGTCCTTCACTCTCACTCATGCTTCCCAGAATGGCATTACTATTCTACCGGACAAGAGCCATACGGAAGTTCCCCACAGTGATCTAGTCTGGGGAGACAGGTCCCATTTTAACTTTCTCTTTGTACAAAACACTCAATTTAACACTGCTTTAAACATGCAACTAGGATGCAAATCTTACTGTACTCTGCATAAAAAACACTTGTACTAAAACTTCCAGGATCTTACATTAGGGGCTCTTAAGACTAGCACCTCCTGCATGGCTGTGCTGACCTACCTGTTGTTGCTAGGCTGATCTAGGAAACAGGTCTGTCGGGCTGTCTGATCCTTGGAAATTACTTTTGTTTTGGCTCAGTTGGCTCGGAATGTGAGTCTCAATTCTTGTACAAGTGACGTGAAAATCATAAATCATCTTTCTCCTGTCCCATGGTCTGCTAAATGCATAAATTGACCCAGATGCTAAATGAATTCTGTTAGAAGGGCCTTGATAAGAACAACAAGTTTTAGCACAAATTGTTTGAGAAGAGGACACCTTCAAGACACCAATCATGGGCTCCACAATAAAAATGTTAGTTGAGATTAAAATAAGAACCAACCTGGCCTATCGTGCAGAACTTCATCAGAACCTTTTATTTAAACTTCAAACACAGAGTTGAACATATTTTTAATTTTTCACTTGCTTCTGCATTTCCTGGTTACAACTGGAGATGGAATAAAATAATGAGAGAGACAGGCTGCTCTTTCAATGCTGCCCTCCCAGCAGAAGCAAGCAATACTTTCAGGGCAAACTTTGAGAGCATAAGATCAGGATTTTTCCAGACTGAAGAGATTTAGATAAGCTTTGGATAATAAATATTCTTGCTTAATGTTTACCAGCTGTGCTTACAGTGCAAATGTTATACGATTAGAACTCTTAGGTAGAGGTTGGCCTGAGCATCAAGATCTGGGTTAGAATTCAAAACTTCTCTCAAGAGCATAGGGTACATGGAGCTGATGTTTTGGTTTGGGTCCATCTCTGCTCTTAACAAATGTCATTTAGCAGTGGTAACATTTCCTAATGCACGATCCATGGGGCAACACAGATGTGGGGAACATGACATAGCTGACGATAGCATTAGCCCGGTATCTGATAGGCTTGTCAAATCCTCAGCAGTGCTCAGGAGAGGGCCCCAGAGGGTTAATAAATAATGGCTCTGCTTACATATAGAAGCACTGCTGGACAACTCATTTAATTACTAGCTGGAAAATGTTAAACTTGAGGGAACATATGTCATGGTTTTTGGAAAGAAAGCAGTCTGAGGGAATTGCATCATTATTACCCTACATCTACAGTAGAATGCAGCATGGGTAAGGCTATAAAGCCATGTGGAATATTTTCCCCTTCCATTCTCTGGGCTTATTTACAGTGTGGCTCATCTAGACTAGCACTGCATTCAAGAATCAGTCAGATACACCATTTTCTTAGAGACTGGGCAGATATTTCTATTATTTGCAGAGGTGTCCCATAGGATGAGTCTGAGGGTAGGTCTACACTGGAGCTGGAGGTGTAAATCCAGCTTGAGCAGACATACCTATGCTAGCTTTGATTGAACTACCATGCTAAAAATAGCAGTGTAGCATCAGTGGCATGACCAGCAGGATGAGATAGTCCCCTATCCAGGACCCTAGGTACATACTCAAGTCGCTAGCCCCTTCTGCCATTCGTCCTGCCTTGATTACACTGATATTTTTAGTGCGCTGGCTCTAGTGTACGTACCTGTAGAAAGAGTGTTGCCTAGTTTTTGGAACAGGAGACAGATAGTCAAGACTTCTAGGGTCTGATTCTCGGTTACTCCTTTCCTGTGCTTGGGGCAGGAATGGGGAAAAAGTAACTTTAAATCACCTTTGTGCTCCCCTCATTCTGAGACTGTGCAAAGAGTGCCTGGCCCTCTGTAATTAGAGCAACCACTAGGCTGCGCTAACTGATGCTATGCTTCTTATGATCATATATCGAATATTTCTAGTGCAGTGCTGTCTGGCAACCCTCCCATCTGCTCCTTACTTCAGCGGTTGGGAATGAGTCTGGCATATAACCAGCTCTGTGCTGACTGGGGAGGCTCTTTTTCTGAGGAGATTGTATTTTTTTGAGGTGGCTATTTCCGCTCACTTTACTAAACGTAACTAAGAATAAGGCCTATGGGTTCTATTTCTGACTCAGTCACATGTGACTTTAACCTGCCTGTGCCTCAGTTTATCTACCTGTAAAATGGATATAAAATTACTTACCTACCAAGCCTCACAGGGATGTTGGATGCTTCACTAACTCACAGTTATAAAGTGTTTTGAGATTCCTGGAGGAAATGTCCTGTATAAGTGCAAAATATTATTCTAATTAAGCCTACTGAATTCAGCTGTTTCCATACAGCTGTATAACGATCACACAAAATCCAGCTCCTATGGAACAGACAGTTCAGTGAGAGAAAACAAGGGCCCAGTGTGGCACGGTGGCTGAAGAACGCAGCTAGAGGGCTGACTTTCAAAGCTGATTGTGGCTCAGTTCCCAGTTGTCCTTTTGCCAAGACACATTGGAAAGAGTTCTCTGGGGTTCCACAAGGGAGAATCCTGCAGCGATGTTACTGGATGACATACTACTACTGGAAGTTACTCTGGGCAGTGCAAAGAGAACAGCTTAATACTACGTTTCATCCAAATGAGAAAAATCCTAGGGATGAATTATAAAATAAAATCAAAATTGAAGTTTACAAGGGAAAAAATATTGTGAGGAACACAACGAGGGAGGGGGTGCAGAGAGAGAGGATGAGAGAAACATTGCATAGTAGTCTTTGGTGTAAATAATTTTATGTGGAGAATCTGAGCTTTCAAGTTTTCTTTATGTGTGGCTCATGACTGAGACAATCTGGTGAGTACAGTATTCTGTGGTAAGATTTACAAGAAATCCTTTTGCAGTACGTGTATTGTACTGGGCATCTGAAGTGTATCACCGTCCTACTCAAACACCATATTGTCCTACTGTCTTTGGGCAAAAATTCCCCTCACTAGTGTGCACTCCTGAGGTATCCATAGAGAAAGTCTCTATTGCATATCCTGCTTCTCATTTCCTGTCCAGAATTTTTGTTACCTTAGTAAGAGTCAGGGACATGGAATGAGTGAAGATCATGCAATAGAGATCCACCCTTCAGATAAGAAAAGAGCAGTGATGATGGATCATAGAGGAAATTTATGAGGTTCTGAAGGCCTCCTATTCAGACCTTCAGAACAAGAAAGTGTCACACAACCCATTGACCACTGATTTTTTTCAAAGTCCTCTACATATAGAATCTCAAGTTTCTGAGGGAATTATATTCTTCTGAGGTGGCTGTTTCTGCTCACTTTACTAAATGTAACTAAGAATATGGCCTATGGGTTCTATTTCTGACTCAGTCATGTGTGACTTTAACCTGCGGGTGCCTCAGTTTGCCTACCTGTAAAATGGGTATAAAACTACTTACCCACCAAGCAATAGGAAATGGAAATTTATTCCATGTTCCCCCATCCTTGCCATTCCATTTAATTCATTGCCAGCTAAGGAACTGTTTGGTATATGGATAACTTTTCTTTACAAATCCTGGTGCAGCAGAAACACAGAGAAGTGGATGTTGCTGATCTCTTTTCAGGCATAATTGTTGGGATCATGAAAAGGAAGTACGATATATTGTTTTGTTTAAGAAGTTCACATAGTGAAACATTGCTTTACAAAACATTTTAACAGTTAACTTTATTATGCTCAATGTTCTGCTAATTCCTGATGGATGTTGTGAGAGAAGTTTTAGTAATTCTATACTGCATACTGCAAGCAAGATTTCTTATTTGTATAATTTGACTTAAAAATAGCTAGACATGTTGGATTGCTATTTCATTATATAGTTCTATAATACCATTGAGAAGCCCTGTTTGTAATTAAAAAGCTTCACTATCAGGAATGAGCTCTCTCTCTTTTTATGGATTTGTAAATGTGACAGATGCATGCTGCAATCTACAAAGAATTTATACAAAAACAGTAGAATCCTTTTTTATTGGTTTCTTACTGTTTTACAGAAGTTTGTTTTCTTTCTCTTTTTCTTTAGAAAGAGCAAATGGTGAATATTTAATTGCAAAAAAAAAAAAAAAAAAAAAAAAGTTAGCCTTGTTGTAAGTGACACTAACTTCGTTGTGTTCAAAACAGACTTTATTAGAGTGGCACCTGGTTACACTGGTTTAAATTTGGCCCTAAAATTACACTGGCATACACTGAAAAGCATCAGGCCTCTTCATAAGAATTCCCTGTATTAGGAAAATTCCTGTCAGAGGTCTTGCTTAAACAGGGTTCCATTGTATCTATTTAGCCGTTTTGGGGGGCTTTTGAAAAATCTGAGTTAAATTTTGTGAATGTTGCACTAAAACTTGGAAGAAGATGGAAAGAAAGAAAATGCCTGTGAACATAACTCAGCCCTGTCTTGACTAAACGAGATTATTATGGAGTGGACTGATCCCTTTAGGATTTGCCAAAAAATAAACAAAAGCCATAGGATCTATCAAACTAGGGGAAAATATACAAGGAGTCCAGAGTCTGACTGAGATACAGTAGTTGCCTCATGCTGTTGGTAGTGTTAACGTGACTGATCATCCTTCCTTGTTTCCTCTTGGACGGAAAAAAAAAGAACAGTAATATATCTTCTGTTGCTAATGTTGATATGTGATTTAAAGGGATTTGAGCCAACTTGGAAAACTCTTTGAAACTATCAGTAAAATGAATTAAGAATGTTCCACGGATGGAAGAGATAACACAGAGAATGCATCATTTGGCTTTGAAGGAGAGCCCTTCCTAAGCAAATGTTTAACATTTAGGGGTGCAGGGAGAGGGATGCATAATAATCCCT
>NC_048299.1:86382263-86481463 GCF_013100865.1 Trachemys scripta elegans
GGAAGATAGGCATTCACCTGCCTCGCTTGCATGCAGGGCCCAATCTGGTAGGTGTGCATGGAAGAACTCCTGCCAGATATGGAATGGGAACCAGTGGCATTGGCAATGAAGCTGCTGCTCACCTTATTATTTCTAACTCAGCAGTTAGAGCATTCATCTGTGACATGGGAGATGCAGGTTCAATTCCCCCCTCTTCCTGGAGAGGGAGAAAGGCTTGAACAAGGGTCTTCCACCTCTCAGGCAAGTGCTCTAACCACTAAACTGTGGGATATTCTGATATTCTAATCTCTCCTGCTGAAGCTGTTCCACTGTGGATAAATAATGAAAGTATCAAAGAGAACGACTGTGTAGTTTGGTGGTCAGGGCTGGGAGGTGGGAGACGCGGAGTCCAGTCCCCCATCTCTAATGACTAATTAATTATCCACAGTGGAACAGCTTCAACATGAGAGGCGGAGGGAACCCCAGGTCACAATATCCCATAGGCCAGTGGTTAGAGAACTCTGAGAGGTGTGGGGTACTCCATTCAAATCCTCTGATCCTCAGGCAGAGGGGAGAACTAACCTGTGCCTCCCACATACTGAGTGTTCTAACCATTGGGCTAAGAGTTATAAGGTGGGCAACACCACTACTACCTCCCGCTTCTGTTTTGTGTGGAGGCAGGTATCTCACACCTAAGAATTAGGCACCTAAGCCATCTGACTGCAGGAGAGGTGTTCCTGTTTGTGGATAGCTAAGCAGAGATGGGTGCCCCCTAGTATTCCAGGCTTAGGCAACTATCTCCGAGGGAAGGGAGGGCCTTAAGACACACCCCTGTCACTGGCATCTCGCATCGGCTAGCTTCGGTAGCTCTCCACCTAATATGCTGTCTTCTGTAGATTGCATTCTAAGCCACCTACCTCTCCCCATTCATTGTATAGGAGCTTAGGCTTTGCAGATTCCAGTGTTGTTCCTGTGATATTCCAGCTCTTTAAAAGTTAGATGCTCAGTGTCAGATCATCCAAGTTCCTTAGGGTACGTCTACACTACGAAATTAGGTCTAATTTATAGAAGCCGGTTTTATAGAAATCGGTTTTATACAGTCAATTGTGTGTGTCCCCACATAAAATGCTCTAAGTGCATTAAGTTGGCGGACCGCGTCCACAGTACCGAGGCTAGCGTCGACTTCCGGAGCGTTGCACTGTGGGTAGCTATCCCACAGTTCCTGCAGTCTCCGCCGCCCATTGGAATTCTGGGTTGAGCTCCCAATGCCTGATGATGCAAAAACGGTGTCGCGGGGGGTTCTGGGTACATGTCATCAGGCCCCTCCCCCTCTGTCAGAGCAACGGCAGACAATCGATTCGCACCTTTTTACCTGGGTTACCTGTGCAGACAACATACCACGGCAAGCATGGAGCCCGCTCAGCTCAGCTCAGCTCACCGTCACCATATGTCATCTGGGTGCCGGCAGACATGGTACTGCATTGCTACACAGCAGCAGCTCCTTGCCTTTTGGCAGTGGATGGTGTATTACGACTGGTATCCGTCATCCTCGTATTCCTCAGTGAGTTCAATCAGAGGCACCTGGGCAGACATGTTTTGTCTCCTGGCCTGTTGAACCGTCTTGACGATGATGGCTAGCAGTCGGAGTACATCGTTTTCTGCCAAGCACCCAGAAGATACTGATGGCTATCAGTCATGCTGCACTGTCTGCTGCCAGCTTAAGATGTAAAAAATAGATGGACCAGATTTGTTCTGTATTCATTTGCTTCCCCCTCCCTCCATGAAATCAATGGCCTGCTAAACCCAGGGTTTTGTGTTCAATCATTGGGGGGGCCATTCTGTGTGACAGTTGTTTGTGTTTCTCCCTGATGCACAGCCACCTTTGTTGATTTTAATTCCCTGTACCTGTAAGCCATGTCGTCACTCACACCTCCCTCCTTCTCTCCCTCCCTCCGTCAGACAATAGTTTCGCGCCTTTTTTCATCCCAGACTCCATAGCACTGGGATCATGGAGCCCGCTCAGATCACCGAGGCAATTATGAGCACTATGAACACCACGCGCATTGTCCTGGAGTATATGCAGAGCCAGAACATGCCAAAGCAAAACCAGGCAAAGAGGCAATTGCAGCGATTGCATCGCGGCGACGAGAGTGATGAGGAAATTGACATGGACATAGACCTCTCACAAAGTACAGGCCCCAGCAATGTGTAAATCATGGTGTTACTGGGGGAGGTTCATGGCATGGAACGCCGATTCTGGACCCAGGAAACAAGCACAGACTGGTGGGACCGCATCGTGTTGCAGGTGTGGGACGATTCCCAGTGGCTGCGAAACTTTCGCATGCGTAAGGGCACTTTCATGGAACTTTGTGTCTTGCTTTCCCATGCCCTGAAGCGCCAGAATACCAGGATGAGAGCAGCCCTCACAGTTGAGAAGCAAGTGGCGATAGCCCTGTGGAAGCTTGCAATGCCAGACAGCTACCGGTCAGTCGGGAATCAATTTGGAGTGGGCAAATCTACTGTGGGGGCTGTTGTGATCCAAGTAGCCAACGCAATCAAAGACCTGCTGATATCAAGGGTAGTGACTCTGGGAAACGTGCAGGTCATAGTGGATGGCTTTGCTGCAATGGGATTCCCAAACTGTGGTAGGGCGATAGACGGAACCCATATCCCTATCTTGTCACCGGAGCACCAAGCCACCGAGTACATAAACCGCAAGGGGTACTTTTCAATGCTGCTGCAAGCCCTGGTGGATCACAAGGGATGTTTCACTAACATCAACGTGGGATGGCCGGGAAAGGTACATGATGCTCTCGTCTTCAGGAACTCTGGTCTGTTTCAAAAGCTGGAGGAAGGGACTTTCTTCCCGGACCAGAAAATAACCGTTGGGGATGTTGAAATGCCTATCGTGATCCTTGGGGACCCAGCCTACCCCTTAATGCCATGACTCATGAAGCTGTACACAGGCAGCCTGGACAGGAGTCAGGACCTGTTCAACTATAGGCTGAGCAAGTGCCGAATGGTGGTGGAATGTGCATTTGGATGTTTAAAAGCACGCTGGCGCAGTTTACTGACTCGGATAGACCTCAGCGAAGCCAATATTCCAATTGTTATTGCTGCTTGCTGTGCGCTCCACAATATCTGTGAGAGTAAGGGGGAGACATTTATGGCGGGGTGGGAGATTGAGGCAAATCGCCTGGCCACTTATTACGTGCAGCCAGACACCAGGGCGGTTAGAAGAGTACAGCAGGGCACGGTGCGCATCAGAGAAGCTTTGAAAACGACTTTTGTGACTGGCCAGGCTACGGTGTGAAACTTCTCCTTGATGAACCCTCCCACCCCCCACCCGATTCACTCTACTTCCCTGTAAGCTAACCACCCACCCCTCCCCCCTTCGAGCACCACTTGCAGAGACAATAAAGTCATTGTTACTTCACATTCATGCATTCTTTATTAATTCATCACACATCTAGGGGGATAACTGCCAAAGTAGCCCGGGAGGGGTGGGGGAGGAGGGAAGCGCCGGGTGGGGTGGGAGAGGAGGGAAGTACAAGGACACACTGCAGTTTAAAACTTTAAAACTTTAACTCTTATTGAAGGCCAGCCTTCTGATGCTTGGGCAATCATCTGGGGTGGAGTGGCTGGGTGGCCGAAGGCCCCCCCACCGTGTTCTTGGGCGTCTGGGTGAGGAGGCTATGGGACTGCTGTGCTCTGTCAGTGTGGGAGGACATCTGGAGCTCCGAGAACATATCATCCCGAGTCCACCATTTTCTCCTTCTAATTTTCACTAGCCTCTGCGAAGGAGAAACATTTGCAGCTGGTGGAGGAGAAGGGAGAGGTGGTTAAAAAAGACACATTTTAGAGAACAATGGGTACACTCTTTCACGTTAAATTTTGCTGTTCACATTACACAGCACATGTGCTTTCGTTACAAGGTCGCATTTTTCCTCTTATATTGAGGGCCTGCCAGTTTGGTGTAAGAGATCACTCACGCAGTGCCAGGCAACAGAATTCGGCTTGCAGGCAGTCAGGCAGGTAAGCCACAGTCTTTTGGCTTTTTTAACCTTCATAACATGTGGGAATGGTTTCAAACAGCAGCGCCCTCATTTCCCATACCAAGGACCCGTTGGGTTGGCCATTTAAAATGGGTTTGCAATGTAAAAGGAGAGGCTGCGGTTTCCGGGTTAACATGCAGCACAAGCCCAACTACCCCCCCCCCCCCCCACACACACACACACCCAATTCTCTGGGATGATCACTTCACCCCTCCTCCCACCGCGTGGCTAACAGCGGGGAACATTTCTGTTCAGCCGAGCAGGAACGGGCACCTCTGAATGTCCCGTTAATAAAATCACCCCATTTCAACCAGGTGACTGTGAATGATATCACTCTCCTGAGGATAACAAAGAGAGATAAGGAATGGATGTTGCCTGCATGCCAGCAAACACCGGGACCATACGCTGCCATGCTTTGTTATGCAATGATTCCAGACTACGTGCTACTGGCCTGGCGTGGTAAAGTGTCCTACCATGGCGGACGGGATAAGGCAGCCCTCCCCAGAAACCTTTTGCAAAGGCTTTGGGAGTACATGAAGGAGAACTTTCTGGAGATGTCCCTGGAGGATTTCCGCTCCATCCCCATACACGTTAACAGACTTTTCCAGTAGCTGTACTGGCTGCGATTGCCAGGGCAAATTAATCATTAATCATTAAACACGCTTGCTTTTAAACCATGTGTAATATTTACAAAGGTACACTCACCAGAGGTCCCTTGTGTGCCCTCCGGGTCTGGGAGCACGCCTTGGGTGAGTTCGGGGGTTACTGGTTCCAGGTCCAGGGTGATAAACATATCCTGGCTGTTGGGGAAACTGGTTTCTCCGCTTCCTTGCTGTGAGCTATCTTCCGCGTACTCCGAACCCGCTTCCCTGTTGCGTGATTCTCCATTGATGGAGTCAAAGCACACGGTTGGGGTAGTGGTGGCTGCACCCCCTGGAATGGCATGCAACTCCGCGTAGAAGCGGCATGTTTGCGGCTCTGCCCCAGACCTTCCGTTTGCCTCTCTGGCTTTGTGGTAGACTTGCCTTAGCTCCTTAATTTTCACACGGCACTGCTGTGCGTCCCTGTTATGGCCTCTGTCCTTCATGGCCCTTGAGACTTCTTCTAATATTTTGCCATTTCGTTTACTGCGACAGAGTTCAGCTAGCACTGATTCGTCTCCCCATATGGCGAGCAGATCCCGTACCTCCTGTTCTGTCCATGCTGGAGCTCTTTTTCGATCCTGGGACTCCATCATGGTTACCTGTGCTGATGAACTCTGCGTGGTCACCTGTGCTCTCCACGCTGGGCAAGCAGGAAATGAAATTCAAAAGTTCGCGGGGCTTTTCCTGTCTACCTGGTCAGTGCATCTGAGTTGAGAGCGCTATCCAGAGCAGTCACAATGAAGCACTGTGGGATAGCTCCCGGAGGCCAATAACGTTGAATTCCGTCCACACTACCCCAAATCCGACCCGCAAAGGCTGATTTTAGCGCTAATCCCCTCAGCAGAGGTGGAGTAAAGAACCGGTTTAAAGGGCCCTTTAAGTCGAAAAAAAGGGCTTCGTCGTGTGGACGTGTCCAGGCTTAATTTGGTTTAACGCTGCTAAAGTTGACCTAAACTCATAGTGTAGACCAGGCCTTTTGTGAATCTAGCCCAGGGTGCTTTCTATTACAAGCTGTGTAATCATTATGGTCCATCATGTAAGCTAATGGGACACTGTCCCCTTCTGGCTCACCTGGGGGAAATGCTGCCTATGAATTACCAGGTTCCCAGGTTAATTCTCAGCTGTGTTAATGAGCTGAAAGCACATGTAGTACTGTCAGCCAATGGACAGTTTCACTAGGTTTAGTCTACACATATTTACAAATTAAACAAGTTCTTCAACCCATTTGACTGGCTCAATCATACTGTATGTGAGAAAAGAGGCACAGGAGTTATCTCCCAAATTACATCACCTTATGCTGTATTTCACAATGTCATGACTACAAATAGCATGGCAGTAGCTGCATTTTTCTCCGAGTTCCCCATGAAAGCTTTTGTGACAAGATCTGGTTTGAATCGTTCATCAATGTTTAGCTCCTTAACATCTTCCACTCTAGCATCCATGATGCTGCCTTTCTAACTGAAGTTGCATCAAAATCACAGTGGAAAGCCACAGCACACTTTCAGAAGCATTCAAGACAGTTCGTAGGCAGGAGATTTAGACCGAGCTGGATGAGCAAGCGTCTCCGAGGGGTCATTAAGAAAAAACAGAAGGCGTACAGGGAATGGAAGATGGGAGGAATCAGCAAAGAAATCTACCTTGTTGAGGTCAGAGCATGTAGAGATGGAGTGAGAAAAGCCAAAAGCCATGTAGAGTTGGACCCTGCGAGGGGAATTAAATAGCAAGAGCTTTTATAGCCATATAAATAGGAAGAAAACAAATAAAGAAGTGGGATCGCTTAAGACTGTAGATGGAGTGGAGATTAAGGATAATCTAGACATGGCACAATATCTAAATGAATATTTTGGATTGGTATTTAATGAGGCTAATGAAAGGCTGAGGAATAGTAGAAGTGAGACTGATGGGAATAAAGGAGTGGGGATTGACATTACCGTATCCAAGATAGAAGCCAAACTCGAACAGCTTAACGGGACTAAATCGGGCAGACCGGATGATCTTCAACCGAGAATATTAAAGGAACTGGCGCGAGAAATTGCAAGCCCGTTAGCGATAATTTTTAATGAATCTGTAAACTCGGGGGTGGTACCGTTTGAATGGAGAATAGCTAATGTGGTTCCTATTTTCAAGAAGGGGAAAAAAAGTGACCCGGGTAACTACAGCCTGTTAGTTTAACATCTGTAATATGCAAAGTCTTGGAAAAAATTTTGAAGGAGAAAGTAATTAAGGACCTTGAGGACAATGTCAAATGGGACAAATTACAACACGGTTTTATGAAAGGTAGATCGTGCCAAACCAACCTGATCTCCTTCTTTGAGAAAGTAACAGATTATTTAGATAAAGGAAATGCGGTGGATCTAATATACCTCAACTTCAGTAAAGCATTTGATACGGTACCTCATGAAGAATTATTAGTTACATTGAAAAGATGGGGATCAATATGAAAATCCAGGGTAGACTGCAGCGGATCGTACTAAAAGGTGAACTGTCAGGTTGGAGGGAGATTACCAGTGGAGTTCCTCAAGGTTCGGTTTTGGGTCTGATTTTATTTAATCTATTCATTACTGACCTCGGAACCAAATGTAGGAGTGGGCTGGTAAAGTTTGTGGATGACACAAAGTTGGGAGGTATTGCCAATTCGGAGAAGGATTGGGATATCCTGCAGGGAGATTTGGATGACCTTGTAAACTGGAGTAATAGTAATAGGATGAAATTTAATAGTGAGAAGTGTAAGGTTATGCATTTAGGGATAAATAACAAGAATTTTAGTTATAAGCTAGGGACGCATCGGTTGGAAGTAACGGAAGAGGAGAAGGACCTCGGAGTCCTGGTTGATCGCAGGATGACTATGAGTCGGCAATGTGACGTGGCCGTGAAAAAAGCTAATGTGGTCTTGGGATGCATTAGGCGAGGTATTTCTAGTAGGGATAAGGAGGTGCTGGTTCCGTTATACAAGGCACTGGTGAGACCTCATTTGGAGTACTGTGTGCAGTTCTGGTCTCCCATGTTTAAAAAGGATGAAATCAAACTGGAACGGGTACAAAGAAGGGCCACTAGGATGATCCGAGGAATGGAAAATCTGTCGTATGAAAGGAGACTCGAGGAGCTAGGTTTGTTTACCTTAACCAAAAGAAGGCGGAGGGGGGATATGATTGCTCTCTTTAAATATATCAGAGGGATAAATACCAGGGAAGGAGAGGAATTATTTCAGCTCAGTACTAATGTGGACACGAGAACGAATGGATATAAACTGGCCGTGGGGAAGTTTAGGCTTGAAATTAGATGAAGGTTTCTAACCATCAGAGGGGTGAAATTTTGGAACAGCCTTCCGAGGGAAACAGTGGGGGCAAAAGACCTCTCTGGCTTTAAGCTTAAGCTTGATAGGTTTATGGAGGGGATGGGTTGATGGGATAAAGTGATTTTAGTCATTAGGTCAATAACGTGCCATCTCTGGTAATTAGCAACAATGGTCAATGATGGGATATTAAAAGTTACTACAGAGAACTTTTTCCAGAGGGTCTGGCTAGAGAATCTTGCCCGCATGCTCGGGGTTCAGCTGATCACCATATTTGGGGTCGGGAAGGAATTTTCCTCCAGAGTAGATTGGCAGAGGCCCTGGAGGTTTTTTGCCTTCCTCCGCAGCACGGGACAGGGGTCGCTTGCTGGAGGATTCTCAGCGATTTGAAGTCTTTAAATCATGATTTGGGGACTTCAACAGCTGAGTCAAGGGAGAGAATTCTTCCAGGAGTGGGTGGGTTAGCTTTTGTGGCCTGCATCATGCGGGAGGTCAGACTAGATGATCATAATGGTCCCTTCTGACCTTAGAGTCTATGAGTCTATGAGACATCTAGCAGTAGTAGAGGAGTATTCTGCTGGATATTCCTGGCATGTTAGAAGAGCAGTGAAGAAGTTAAGGAGGAGGTAGTGATTTCAGTTCATTATTCTGAGCTGTCCTGTGTTGAGTCAAACTACATTAACCCTGATTTGTCAGTCATAGGAACAGCATGATCCTTTGCCTTAGTGGGTGCAGTGGTGCAGATGTGGCAGTGAAGCAGTTTAAGTGTAAACATAGCCTTAGCTATTGATGAGCAGTTTTAAAATTACTACAGAGACAGACATTTTGATTTGCAGGAAAGGGCCTAGGAAGGAACTTGGGGATGACAATAAAATAATATGTAAAATATTGGGGAAGGAAACTATTTAAATGAATCTGGAAAAAAATCTAGGCAGCATCTTAAAATAAACTGTGTATTAGAGGAGGGAAGATAGCGATTTCTGAAAATGTTGAAAATGTAATTAAATTAATCTGAATTCCATATCCTTGATTAGAGGAACTCCATCTTTCTTTTCTATTTATCTGTTCAGAACCTTAGGGCCAACTCCTCAGCTGGTGATTTCAGAGGCACTACGCCCATAAACACACCTGAGGAGTTGGCCCTCTGTAGTTTGCAATATGATGGATTATTTCCCTGATGCCTTTGTTCTTTGTACCTGTTCTGTAACTCTTGCCATTTCTTTCTTTTCTTCCTTCTCATGACCTGAAAAAGAATTTGGGTTAAATTGTCCTAACACTAACGATTGAGAACTTCATTGATTTAGCATGCAAAAATATGAACACAAAAGTTAAGAAGAGATATGTACACCTATATTTCCACTGCAAAGCCTGGATCAACATTGAAAGACCCCATAAATGGGGATCCTTTGACTATAGTCCACAAAATGTCAGGACTTGCTGAGTGGACGTGTTCTGAATCTGAAGCTCCTCTCTTGTTCATTCAATAAGTTCATTCAATAAGCACCCAACTGGATTTTGTATGTTACTTTAAAACAATTTGACACCTAATATTTGTGAGTTACAAAAAAAAAAGTCAAAATGCTTGCTTGGTCTTGGTGGCCTCCCCAGTAGAAGGGCCACATTCTTCTCTACATGGAAATAAATAGGGTAGGGGAGTGGCAACTCCATTTTAACAAGTGAAGTTTCCCTGAACATTTTCAGTCTAGTGAGTGGGTTTCCACTTCACTCCCACCATACAGGCAACTGGATATTCCAGATCTGTGAATCATTACAAATCCTTCAGAGGCAAAGGTCCCCTGCCTCTGCATTCCTGCTTGGCTTCCTGGTACACTAGATCTTGGAAGCATAGTTTTGCATTGGCAGTACTCTCCATTCCACACCCTGATCCTTCCAGGCATATGTGGGCACATGCTCCACTTTTCTGAAGGACTCTTAAAACCATATGCTCAAAACCATAGACAATGTAGAATGTTATGGGGGGCTATTAATAAGATCACTTTTATTACTAATCCTCTGCTACATCTGCTCTACTGCTACTGTTTTAGTAGCCATTTAAATCAGTGGAATGCTAGGTTAAGCATGTTGCATAGGGCAAAACGGGCTGGTTTATTCACCCAGTTGTAATTTTTGAGCTGTTGCTGAGTGTTCCAATGGTGGGGTAAGGGACAGATAGGGATTGGTTTATTAATAAATGAAAGTTTAAATATCTGATCTCTTTCTTGTATGTTATACCCCTTCCCCAACCCTTTTGTCTTTTTAAACTGTAAAATCTTTGAGCCATGGACCATGTCTTTCAGTGTGTTTGTACAGCATTTAGCACAAGAATAATAGCTCCAAAATGCTATCCCATGGCAATTAAAACTGCTGTCACCCATTTTACAACCCATGTTACAGTGCATTTTGTATTATGTATTTATGTTATAATCTTATTGGCACAGGTGGCATGTTCTTTTCTGGGAAGACTGGAGCACACTCAGCATCAATAATATTGCCTGGTGCACACACTAATGTAGCACTGTGCCACAACAAAGTAGTTGTGGATGTTTTTGCTGGTTTCCAAGGAAAGCTCAGAGCAACATGCCATGAGGCCAATACATCTGCTATTAGCAATACATTCCTAACTGGGGACTTAGTAACCTAGTAGGAAATATGAATATCTCCATCTGTTTCTCATCAACATTTCAATAAATAAATTCAGCTTGGCTCCATTCACAATCTGTGACCCTTCTGCCACCTGCTCGTGGTGCTGTCCAGCATGACGACAGGAGAAATAGCACTTATTGCTGCTGCCAGAGCACTGCCAGCTGCTTTGTGGTGCCTTAGCCATTAGCTTATAAAAAGCCAGGGCTTAAGCAATGGTATTATGACGTTTGGAGGGAGATTTTGCAAACTCAAGTGCTAGCAACCAGGATTAAATGATTGGTTATCGGGAGAGGAAGAAAATAAAGAGAAACAAAACAGACTTTAAAATCCTTTGCAGAATATAGCAATGTTCTGTCCGAATTATTCAGAAGGCTGCTAACGGGATACGGAGTCTTTCACTCTAGGTCACCAGTTAAAATCCTATCCAGGTTAGAAGTGATCAAATTGTTTTGATAGGTGACGGGATGGAGAGGAAAGGATGAGTCCATATCACAGAGGCCCTTCCAAAGCCAGGAATACTAGCACCCTTATTAGCAGGGTTACTGAAGAAGACAGTCCAAAGAATGGATGAGCATGGAGACCTTTCTACTCTCATAGGAGCCCTTCTAGTTCTCTGAGCTACATAAGCAGATGATGTGTATGTGTGGAGGGTGGGGACATGGAAGCTTATATTGCTACTGCTTATATTATACCCATTCTGTGGATAAATGAAAAACTTTGGTCTCCAGGTCTGATAATCTAGCACCTTAAGAGCACTCAGTTCATTTTACTTTATGTCCATCTGGGTCTCAAGGGTTGTAATGAAATCAGCTGTTTTAACAAGTTGGAAGGCAGCTCTGCCACAAAATGTCAACTGTAAAATATAAATCAAGAGACTCTAAAGCAACAAACAGCTAACCAGCAAGACAGTGTTCTGGGAAAAGCGGTCAAGCCGTTTCAAAGACACAGTATTTATGGGTGTAGAGCCCTATCGGCTCAGTAGGGCAATCACACAGTTATATCCCTCCCTTACATGCTAGGCACAACAAACTATTGATTCCTACATTCATGAAAGAAATGTCCTTTTGGCCGAGGTTGGTGAAGAAAATGTATATGCAAGGAAACCCCCAGAAGACTCAGCTAAGGGAAACCCTGTATCATTACAAGGAAATGCCCTCTGTCTTACATTACAAAACCTGCTGCTGTTTTACCTCATGCAATTTGGTGCTATGAATAAAACAACCCCAAACACCCATTTTTATGGTCTGTTTACTGTACTTCCATGTTATAGCAAGTAATTTAATAAAACTACGAAATGGTATCAAGTGCAGAAAATCAACTTAGTAGAAAGCCTCAGTAAAATCTAGTAGGTCACCATGTCTGGCTTAGCAGGACTGTTCTCAACAATAATCAGAACTACATTTGTAACTGATAGCCATGCACAGTATATGAAAAAAGTGATGGCTTCATAGAAATCCACTTCCCGCTTCCAACAGAAAAGTCCTGCAGAGTCCTCAGGGGACGTGACTACACAAAGCAATGCCATTACAGATAATTAAATAATCGAGCTGTTCTGGGTGAGAGAGTCTGCCTCCTTTTTGTTACCAAGATGGTGTGCTGAATTAGTTTTTAGAATGAGCTATCCACTGGTGTTAGGCCATTTTCTCTTTGAACATTCCTTGGTTCTAGCCATCCTGTATATTGAGCCAGATATATCACATGAGCAATTCCATTGACCATATAATAAGGTTGAATTTGACCCAGTAAGGATGACCATGCATAAGTGTATTCCCATGTTAGATTATTGATTACTAGGACTGTCATGTGATTAAAAAAATTAATTGCAATTAATCGCACTGTTAAACTATATTAGAATACCATTTATTTAAATATTTTGCATGTTTTCTACATTTTAAAATATATTGATTTCACTTATAACACAGAATAACGCATTTATCATTTGTAAGTCGCACTTTCACGATAAAGAGATTGCACTTGAGTACTTGTATGAGGTGAATTGAAAAATACTGTTTCTTTTATTTATCATTTTTACAGTGCAAATATTTGTAATCAAAAATACTAATATCAAGTGAACAGTGTACACTTTGTATTCTGTGTTGTAATTGAAATCAATATATTTGAAAATGTAGAAAAACATCCAAAAATAGTTAATAAATTTCAGTTGGTATTTTATTGTTTAGCAATGCAATTAAAACTGCGATTAATAGTGAAAAATTTTTAATAGCGATTAATTTTTTTGAGTTAATCACGTGAGTTAACTGTGATTAATCAACAGCCCTATTAATTACCTTCATTTGTTCTGGGTAATGGAATTGTCTTTATTTTGTTTAGTTAGTTTCAATGGCATATCTGCATTCAGGAGTGTGCACCCCTTTCATTTTTATATTCTCTTTAATCATTTCAGGAAGCTTTTCCACATGAATCTCTGTAGTCATTTTATGCATTTAGTTGCTCCATCAGTCACAACTCTCTCGGGCCAAATTCTGCTCTCAGTTACACTAGTGAAAATGCAAAGTAATTCCACAGAACACAATATGTAACAGAGCAGAAATAGCCTGTGGTATCCATTATTTTCAGATTTTGCCTCAGCCCCTGCAATCTTTTCCAGCCATAAAAGTTCTAGCTGGATTGTCAGTGCTTTGTTTCATGTCTCCTAGAAATGACAAGATCTTCCACACCTCCATTTTCCAGTGATTCTGTCTCTTTTTAATAAATCTCTTAAAAAAAGGTTGCATTTTGTAAAGTTTAAATTTCTTTAACGAGTTAAGCTCCCTTTGGATCAGGTCCTTTAAGAACAAAAAGCCTCATACTCAGAAGGCCAAATCTTGTTTGCCAAATAATTCCACTTAAGTCAAAGGAACATACCTTAGAAACCCAACCAGGATTTGGTCCTTACTAACAGCAGATGCTAGTTCACCCATCCCCTCCCACTAAGATTTTGTATATGTTATATTGCATGGAATTTTTTAAAAGCAATTAAAAAACAAAACAAAAATTCTTTTCCTCTCAATATATAGAACCACTAACCTTCCTCCCCCACATCACTGCAATTATAGTTTCTTGTTTAAAAAGGAAACATTTTGTCTGGTCTTTGTGTATATGCAGAGTCAGATCATATTGTTATGAGTCATGGAATACTTTCAGATTCACCAATTGTAAGCAATTATTTTTCCCATCAAAAGGAGAGGAAAAAGAACTAGTCTGTGACTTTTTTCTCTACTTTGAGGGGAGAAACAGAAACAATATAATTATTTGCAGTGTGTTTCAATTGCCTAGCAACATAGGCAGAAGGCGTGTGGCACACAGATAAGATCCTCTGAAGAAGGGAAGGTAGGTGATATTGGCATTAAAAAACATTCACAGATGTGAGTGAAAGTTGACTAGTCTGGACAGATTGCATTGTTTTGGGGAAGAAAAGATTTGTTACACTTTGAACTTATAATTAAAAGACTATTCATTGGAAGGAAGCCAACTGTTTAAATGGTGTGTGCACTGGTACCATGGTGCCGAGAACCTTGAAGATCAGATAGATAAATTAGATATCGTAGGCTCCTAGAGCCACTCATACTGTGGATAGTATATTGATTCTGCAATCTAGCAATACAGGTAATTAAAAAGGCTTACCAAATACAAACACAGTCTGGCTGCCACTACCTTATAGCAGAAATCAGCTGACTTCCAAGTTCCTGATCTTTGTGAAGGCAAGTTCTAGGAACACAAAATCCTCACTCTAGTTGTTATAATAATCCAGCATTCTGTTTATTTATCAGTGACTAGGAATTTGTAGGAGCAATTTACCTCTGGCTTTGGGTTCAGAATCTGTGTCACAACTATATATGTTTAGTACATTCAGATTTGTTTGGGAGGAAGGAGCAGTAGGGTTTCCGGCATCTGGGAAGGAGCTGGTCACCTGTGTGCTGTGGTCAAACCAGACAGAAGGGTTTCTGAAATCTAATCTCCGGAAGGCAATAAACTGGGTTTTATATGGGAGAGTTTCTGAAGTTAGAGGAGAAGACAATACATTTAGAATCTACATATCTCTACATTTGGTTACAGGTGCTTTGAACTGAACACTATGTATTGTATTCAGGCTCGTGCATTTACACTCTCTATCACACACATGCTGTACTGCATAAAGATTCAAACAAAACACTTTGAGCACCTAAAAGGACAGGTGATGAGCTCAAAGAGTTCATCCATTCCCTTAGCTGATAGAAAGAACCAATACACAGTACCCATCGGCAAACATCAAAGTGTCTGGAAGTCTGAATCTAGTCAAGAAAACACCCAAAAGTTTGGATACTCATCTGTAGATTATCTAAATCGCTCCAATAACATAGCATGCTCACCCCTCCCAACTACCCAGGCTAGCTGTCTTGAGTAAACTCCCTACAGGTATCTGAGTCCAAGGCCACACACAGATAGAGTCAGGAGGTTATAGTCCCTACATGGCAAGTTAACAAGATCCACTTGCTATACAAACACAATAATTGAATCCCAGCTGGTTCTGTAGCAGAGACAAGGGTGATAGGGGTTTCTTCACAAGGACCACCTTGTGAAGCACAGTTGACTTTATCATGGGATATGTCAGCAGGAAAGAATTCATTAAAGCATCTGGGTGAATGCTTCACATTATGTAAATATAGCACTTCCACTAATTTAAGGAGTAGCATTCACCATAAAGGCGCCAAAAGAGAATCCTAATTAGACCAGAGGAAGATGGAAAGCATCAAGGAGTGGAGCAGAGATGCAAGGGAAAATGGAAATGGAGGAGGAAGGACAATTAAGGCAGGGACAGAAATAATTTATGAGGATTAAAAGAAAGATAAAGTTATGAATACAGTCTCATTTTATGTTTTGCACCAATAATGAGAACATTTGTATTTTAATTTCATGTATGCCTTATGTGCAGAAAAGAGAAGTCAAAGCATTAGCTAGATCCAGTTAATAGAATCCAGTTCACTGAGCAATTTCTGCAGAAAAACCTGCCCAGAGCATCTTTTTGCATGGTAGAAAGCTTCAGGAGTGATGCATCATTTTCCTTTGAAGAGTGGCTTTTATGCATGCAGTTGTAGCACTTTAAAATAAATCCTGTCCTCCAGGGAGGGACATTTAAAAAAAAATACAGGAACTCAGTACTGTTTAGCAGGTTATGAGGAATAACACAGTTTTGTTGACTCTCAGTATAAAGCTTTTCATAAAATACTGAACTGCTTAGAATGTTGATGTGTTCAGCTGGTAAGAGAGAAACTACCATCTTTCCTTTATGAGCACTGGCGTTGGGTTACTCCAAAAACAGGGCTTGGGGCATAAATTTATCAGTGACAGTGACTACATGACCAGAAACAGACATAAGGAGGTTAGCTTTAAGGTGACAAGAGAGTTGGTTTCAAAATATTTAGTCCAGGAGTGAAATCATGGCCTAATCAAAATCAATGGCAAAACTCCCTGTGATAAATGAAGCGGGGGTGGGGGGGTGGGAGCTCGCTTTTATGGACCCCCATCCAGCCAGTTAGCTATAAAGTCCCTCTTGGTGGCTGTTCTCTGCTTGCTTTACCTGTAAAGTTTAAAAAAAAAACACAGGTAAAAGGAAAGGAGTGGGCACCTGACCACAGGAGCCAATGGGAGGGTTAGAACATTTTAAAATTGGGGAAAAAATCTTCCCTTTGTCTGTGTGTTGTTGTTCTCTGGAGAGCGGAGACACAGAGCAGCAATGCTGTAAGCAGCTTTAAAACCAGGTATGAAAAAGCATTAATTCATACCTCAAACCTACTTATCTGAAACTCAGATATGTAAGTAGATCAGAAATGTCTAGAAAGATGTTTATTTTATTTTGTAAGGCTTGTGGACTCCTCTGTGCTAAGCCCAGATGCTTTTGTTTTGCTTGTAACCTTTAAGCTGAACCTCAAGAGAGCTATCTTGATACTTAATTTTTGTAATTGTTTTTTTTTTTTAAGATCTAGCAAAAAGGTTAAGTTCCAAATGTATTTCCTTTCTTTTTGTTTTTAATAATTTTTACCTTTTTTAAGAACAGGGTTGGATTTTTGTGTCCCTAAGAGGTTTGTGCATATGTTGTTTCATTAGCTGGTGGCAACAGCTAATTTCTTTTGTTTTCTTTCTCAGCTCTTCCCTGGGTGGGGAGGGGAGGAAGTGGGGTGAAAGGGCTTGAGGATACCCCACAGGAAGGAATTCCCAAGTGTTCCTTCCTGGGTTCTCAAAATGTGTGTGTGTGGGGGGGGGGGGGGGGGTTGCACTTGGGTGGTGGCAGCATCTACCCATCCAAGGTCAGAGAGAAGCTATGACCTTGGGAGTTTAATATCAGCCTGGAGTGGCCCGTATTAATTTTTAAAATCCTTGTGGGCCCCCACCTTCTGCACTCAAAATGCCAGAATGGGGAATCAGCCTTGACACTCCCATTAATTTAAATGGAGAGAAGGGGCATGATTTCACCCCAGAAGATTTCACCCCAGATGTTTTCCTGCAGAGATATTTCTCTTTTACAGTGAAAAGGACAATAAATGTAATGATGGATGAGCCTCAAACAATTAGGAATTTGGTTCTGTTAAGATAAATACCTGTACATCCCACACCTTATCCAAATGTGATCTTTTAGTGCTAATTTATAGAAAATGTGTGGAAGTTAGGGATGGATCAAATCCAGAGCCATATGGCTGAAACAAAACAACTCTGAGAAGGCAGATAAGTGATATTTGGAAAATCCCAGTTTAGGTTTAGTATAACCTAAACTTTTATTTTACAAAACCAAAACCGAATCCAATTTCTGTTTAAAAACTAAGCAAATGCAATTCAAAGCCATAAAGTGGCTCAGACTTTTTGATTTACCGGGAAACATTCACAGGAATGCTTTACAAATCACACTGAAACTATGCTCTAGGTTAGGCCTACTTTGGAATTTGTAACAAAACCAGAACATCATGGTCTCATTCCTACAAGGTGCTGAGCATTCTGTCCAAGATCCAGCAAAACGCTTAAATACATGCTTAAATGTAAGCATGTGAATAGTCATATTGAGAATCAAGCCCTGGGTGAATAATCCTTAACAAGCAACAGAGGGTCCTGTGGCACCTTTAAGACTAACAGAAGTATTGGAGCATAAGCTTTCGTGGGTGAATGTGGCTGATGAAGTGGGCATTCACCCATGAAAGCTTATGCTCCAATACTTCTGTTAGTCTTAAAGGTGCCACAGGACCCTCTGTTGTTTTTTACAGATTCAGACTAACACGGCTACGCCTCTGCTACTAATCCTTAACAGTTACTCATACATGAAACTAACACGTTATGTTTCTTTGTATGCAAAAAGCAAGCAGTTACTTTGGGTGGGGTCCATAAAAGGACTTGGGCGTTGCAATGCTGAGCGTCACAGCACCTAACTTTCAGGCACCCGGACAGAAGGGCATTCAGCTGCCTAAATTGTGTATGTGACCCAAAAATAAAATAGCCATCGGGGAAGAGCTCACCTCATACCCTTTAGCCTAGTGGGCAGGGTATTCCCAAGATGCAGAAGAACCCTGGTTCAAGTCCCCACTCTTCCTGAGGTGGTGAAGGGATTTGAACAAAGTTTCACTGGGCTACTGGATATTCTCCCTTAGTCTTTTCTATAGAAGTTGTTCCACTTTCAATAACTGAATTATTATTATTTATTAATGGGACCAGAGGGAGTTAGATTCAGGGCTGGCTCCAGGCACCAGCAAGCTCGTGCTTGAGGTGGCAGATTCTAAGGGGCGGCTTCCCTCCAATCCTTTTTTTTGTTTGTTTTGCTTGGCCGCTTCGGCCGCCCTGTAAGGGGCGTCGGCGTGGACGAGGGGAGCGCCCTGCTGGGAGCAGGCTGCATGCTCTGTCTGCCCCAGCCTGTGCCAGGTCTGCAGCAAGCCCGGCAGGGTAGCCCGCGTCCTTCCCTGCCCGCTGACTGGAGCGGCGTGGAGCCCTCCCACAGGCGGCGTGGCAAGAGGGGCCGCATGGCGAGTGCCCCGCTAAAGGAAGCCCTGGCCACCCCCCTTCTCTCTTCCCCCAATCCCTCCCCCTGCTAGCCGGGGCGTGCACTGCGCTGCCCGGGGCTCGTCTGCAATGCAGGGAGTCCCCCTGCAGCCTGGCTCTGGCCGCCCCGCAAGTTTTTGTTTTGTTTTGTTTTTTTGCTTGGGGTAGCAAAAAAGCCAGAGCTGGTCCTGATTAGATTGAGTTTATTTCCTCCTCTCTCCCCCCCTCCCCCGAAACTGTTTTGTGTGAACTCAGCTGGGGGGCTCAATCTGGTAGTCTCCCTCTGAGCATGCCTACTCGTTAACCCCCCCCCACACACATACACACACACTCCCCTCACCACGACTCAGGCAGCTAAACACCTCACAGTTGCGAGCTTTCACGTGGTAAATAAGCACCCCAACTTCCACAATAAGACAAAAATCAAGCTAATCCCATTTCAAAACAGGCCAATCCCTAAGAACCCCAACACTCTGTGAGTAGATCCCCCCGGTGTGCAGTCTGGGACTGTGGGGGGCCCGCTGGGCACCCCTGACTCTCTCCCCCTTTGCCTCTACTTACCCCTTGCCCCTGCTTGCCGGGAGCTGATAATAAAAGAAGCTACAAGCAACAAGCTACAATTCAAAAACTAGCTAACAAGCAACTCAAGCAAATTAAGCCAAAAACAAGCCCAATTTCTGCATTTTTTTTTCATGGGTTTGGCATGTCTGAAACACCTATCTTCCCCAATTTAGAAATCGTTCTGGTGCTTCAGTGAGAAATAGAAGTCTAGGTGCCTAGAGTGAGGTTGAAGTGGACATGCCCAGAGGCAGAAACATAGGTATCAAAGGAATTCTTAGTGCAAAAACTTAGGCCTGAGAAAGATTTAAGCACCTAGGGGCTAGGTGATACTGAGTGGGAGTCTTGTGGATCTCAGTGGTGCCTAAATATGGAACTTAGGTGCCAAATACTGTCATGAATTGAATGGATTTTATTTTGGATTAAGAGAACAAGTTAAAAGAAGAACTGAACGTAAAGTCTCAATTCGGTGCATTTCCAGACTAACAGTCTGCACTGAACTGTTCACAAAATGGCTGTTTGTCTCAGTAGACAGGTATGTCCTTAGAGATTTAAAGGTTCAGTACAAAGTAAGTGATGTAACAGTAAATAACTAAACTAACTACTGCCATGTGTTTGTTTCCATTAATGTATCTTTATTTATTTTTGTTTGCAGATTGCTTTACAGGATTCATAAATATACTGACTGATATAATTTGGCGCTTCACAGGCGATTTCATGGCCCCTGATATTGTCTGCAGAGTTGTTCGCTACCTGCAGGTACAGAAACTATTCAATATCTGGTACCCACAGCTGCACACCCTGACTCGATAAGAGCTCAAAGTCTTGTATCCCAATGTACTGTAACATTAAGTACTTGTTAAATTGTTGTATAAAAGCCCTTAAATCACCGCCAATCATCAAAGAAGATAATAAAACTGGCATTTAAAGAATAAGGCATGAAAGTTTAACTGCTTATATATTAAATGGTAGATATGATAATGGAAAAAGTCATGGAGAAAATTGTAAGCAGGTGCAAATTCCATTCAAGACAATAGATTTGAATTTGCTTACATCAGAGCTGAATTTGTCTCAGCATCTTAGCCATTAAATGTATGTAGTCCCCTTCCTACTCCCTAAGCATAGGAACTTTTTAAAAGTGCCATTTAATGACAATAACACCAGTATTTAAAAGTAATTAGTCTCCAAGAGAGATTTTGCAAAAATCAAAAATGTCAAAGAGACCCCTAATTCACATTGATCTTCCCTGGGAGCTGGGTGCCTAGCTGACATTTGTGTCTTTGAAAAGCTCTCTCTTCATGTCTCTCTTCCCCCCACCTATTTCTAATCTCAGTCCAAAAATAGCAAGCCAGAGTCTGATCTCACTTAGCCTGTTGTAAACCCAAAGCAACTCCACAGAAATCAGTGCTGTTACTTCAAATTCACAGTGATGTAATTGGGAGCAAAAATCTGGTTCAGTTCTAGAAATTATCCTGAACAGTGAGGTTTGCATTCTCACGAGTAAGGATGTCTGGGTGGCAGAAGGCTCAAAAGCAATAGTTATTTATTAGCTGGCCCAACCATATCTTCTTAGTAATCCCGCACGCGATTGAAGTTTGATCATGAAGAATGATGGTATTTAATAGGGCTTCTGTTTTGTATACAAATTGCGTGTCTGATTTTATGATTGTTGGACCTTGCCAATTGCAGCCAAATTTTGAGACGGGGAGAGGAAATTATAACTGAATGAGCTGCAAGAGGGTATGCTACTTAAATACTGTGTTCATATTCCTCAATCTAAAACAATTCCACATGGGAACATCCCAAATGGAATCTTAGGGACAGGTTCTACCACTCTGTAGCACCTTACTCAGAAGGTAGTCTCACTGATTGATTTCAGTGTGACTACTCATGGAGTAAGGTACTACTCAAAGAAAGGATGGCAGAATCTTGCCCTAAGTGTTTGCCAAATATCACATACTGAGAAATCGGGGAGAGGGGAGAGAATTCATAAGCGGGACTTATGTCCCTAACGTGGCCTCAACCAAAATGTAGATCCTCAGAATACCTGATGAGCTGCCTACATTTCCACTGGCAGAGTCCTAAATTTCTGCCAGTGGACATGCACACAACTGCCTCAGTCTTGACACCACTAGTAGTTTGGCACCTAACTTGCACCTATGCCCAAGGAGGATTCACAAAGTGGACACTGCCTTGATGGCCTGGTCCAGCAGATGTGCTTAGAAGCCAGTTTAAATAGTCAGTGGAGTAAAGCCTTGAACGTCTCATCCCAGGTCGGTGCCCTAGCCCCTGGGTTACAGAGTCAGTCTCTCTCTCTTTCTGGCCCAATGACTATTTAAGTATTTTAGAGAAAGTGGCACAGCTTCAGCAGGAGAGCTTGAGAGACCTGCCCCTCTCACAGTGGGGATTTGAACCTGTGTCCCCCTATACTGCAACTGAGTGCTCTTGTTATTAGGCATGGGGTGGGAGCAGCAGCTCCTCCACCTCAGATTTCTTTCCTGAGGAAGGACTGACCTGGTTTAGGTGCCTAACTCCACAAGAGGATTCATGGCTGTGAATTCCAAGTGGAGGGAACCACTTCATTCAAATCCAGACATAGGTAGCTAATTCCCTTTGATGGGTGGGGTTTACGCCACATCCCTCTTCTCAGCATTTCCTATTGGCAGCGTAGGCACCTCTCCACTTATTGTGCTGGCTTTTGTGAATCTTTTTTAGACACCTAACTCTCCCCATGCATTGTATAGGGAGCCTGGGCGTCCAACTCAGGGCTGTACATTTCACACGGGGTGCCTAAAAGTTAGGCACTGCAATGCTCAGTCTAAGTTCCCCTTGTGAATTCTACCCATTGTAATTTAAATTGCTTATAAGTGTGTTGTTGTTTTTTCCTCTTCTACCTCAGGTTGTCCTTCTGTATGCCTCAACTTATGTTCTGGTTTCACTCAGCATAGACCGTTACCATGCCATAGTTTATCCAATGAAGTTCCTTCAGGGAGGTAGGAGAAATTTTGTACCTTGCTACTGCTCTAGATGTGGCTTTAACATCTTTATTTTGCTAAACAACTTTTCAATGAAAGCAGTGGTATCATGATTAGTGTACTAAGATCCTTTATTCATTCCTGGTCTTGGCAATATTATATTATGTGGAATAAAACTATTTTAAAAAGTGTAAAGGTTTCCCATTATCCTCCAGCATTTTCAGAAAATAATTACTATACACAATGGACAAAAAACTGTCCTTAGTGCAATTCCATTGACTACAGGCATCACAGCAGGGATTAATTTGGACCATTTAATTTAACATATAGTATTTGAATGAGCTTTTTCAATGTAAATAGGTAAAACTGGGAAAATAAATACATTATTAAATACAGCATGAGCTCCTCCAGTCTGGTGGCTCATTATATGAAATTATTGGGGTTGGGGGAGGTTGAGTTTTAACCATCTGTAAAGGGATAGTTCTTTTCCATGATAAGTGACATTCAGAAGGTGTAGAGAGATGTTGGGAATAATTTTATGATTTTTATTAATTTTACAACACCCAAAAGCATGCCGGCTGCTGTACACTACGGAAGGATGTTTCCATACTCAAAGAGTTTACAATATTAAATATGATGTGTTGGGGGAAAGCGGTAGGGATGGGATGAGGTGAGGAAGAACAGGGATTACAGCAGTGGTTGCTTTCTTTAAGATATGCTTTAATCAAAACTCAAATTATTGTACTCATTACAAGTGTCATGGTAAAATTCTCTGGCTTGTGTTATGCAGGAAGTCAAACTGGCTGATCTAATGGTCCCTTCTGGCCTGAAAACAATATCTATGAATCCATCAGATTAGGTAGTTGTGTGATTTAGGCACATGAATAAGATCAAATACCAATCTGAAGTTTATCCTAATATTTGCCCTGTTTAGGCACTTAGGACATTTTCAAAACCAGGGGGCTAAAATTCAGCTCCAGTGGGCAGATTTTCAAAAGTACTGAGCAGCCAGCAGTTCCTGCGGAAGTTAAGGGGAGCTGTTGGGTGCTCAACATTATTTAAATTCTGACCAGCTATTTGAGGGCCTAACTGTGGAGCAGGTGAACCTCACTGCCAGTGCCACAGCATCTTCATTTGTGAAACAGAAAGAGCAGTAGTCATTAGACTTCCTCCTCGGGTTAGGGGTTTAATGGTGACGAATTTATAACTTAATCTTCGTAGATATATAAATAGCTACAATACAGGCTTCATATTATAGCAAATTATTTACATTAAAGAATTAATCCCATATCATAGCTATCTTTTCCTTTCCTTCCATGAGGAGGGTAGTATTCTTTGTCCCATGCAGAGTTATCCTTGACATGCCCAATCAAGTTCTCTCTGTATTTGATATAATACCCTTGATGCCAAGGGCCGCAGAATAATTTATCAGATTGAAAAGGAGCAAGCCTATTTTTTTCAGACTTGTTGCTAATGACCTATTGAGGTCCAAGTTTTGCATGCTGCCTTACTACGTCTACACTGCAACGGAAGCCTAGGCTCAGACTCAGGCTTGAGCACAAAGCTCCTTTCTGTCTACACACCTCTCTCAAACTCAGGCTCAGACCCAGGATCCTAGGAGTGCATGAGGTTGGAGGGTTTGAACCGGAGTCATGAGAAGACTCAGTGTTCATACCCTATTGCTTTGCAATGTAGATGCAGTCCTCTCCACCCCCGACTTGGGAGTTCACTAGAAGTATCCCACAATCCCATGGGCCAATTTCCTTTGTCCTCTCTCCTCCCCCCCAGATCCCCCGCCCAAGAGCCACCAATTGACTCCAGGGAAAGGGAAGCAAACCCCCTCCCTTGTAGTGCAGTAGCTCAGTGAATCAGCATTTAACCCTTCTATTTTATTCTGACTGCCAAGCTGCAAACACACCTTGGGAGAGCCTTCTGAATTTACAATGGACACAAATGAGAAGAAGTCCTTTGCAAAGCATGCTGCTTCATTCAGGTGCATGGCCAGATTTTTGTTAGTCAGTGGTATGTAGGGTGACCAGATAGCAAGTGTGAAAAATCGGGACGTGAGTGGGGGGTAATAGGTGCCTATATAAGAAAAATCTCCAAATATTGGAACTGTGCCTATAAAACCAGGACATCTGGTCACCCTACTGGTATGATGCCAGCCAAATAGTGAATTTTAGTAAGAGAATCAGGAGTGACCACATGCATACCAGCAAATAGCAAAGAAGCAGGCAAAGGAAAAGAAGTATACTTAACATCCTTTGTGAAGGAGTTCAAGATCTAGTGCTAGACCAGAGACTATGGTTACTAACATCAGGTTAGGACAGGAAAGTGCTTTGAAAAAGGTTGTGCTTGGCACGTCCTTTACAAAAAATAGTTTTGACAGTAAGATAAGTGTTTTACTCTCACTTTGCATGGGTGTTAATGACTAGAGAAGGTGCAAGACAGTGGAAAATCAAGTCCCGCCCATAGCCTAACCCCAACTTTTACTCTATACACAACATCTAATTCAATAACAAAACACATCAGAAATAATAAAACATGCAATAAAGAATGGTAGGATAATGATCATCTAGAATCAGACCTTTTAAACAGTTCTTTCATATTTAGAGAGCTGTTCAAACATTATATAATTAATCCTCAACAACTTGGCGTATTCAGTAAGTGATACTGTCTCAGTTTTAGACAGGGAAAATGGAGCTGAGACACAATGTGACATGATCAAAGCCATAAAGAGTCACTGTCAGAGCTGGGATTAGAATTTATAAGTTTGAAATTCCCAAGTTCTGTCCATGACCACTACAATACATCCAAATCTCATTTTAAACCAGCAAAGTCATGATTTTATTTTTTGTAAAAGAAAAGTTTCTCAAATCTGTCAATTAAAACATCCTATTCAGAGACAGGTTTTATTTATACTTTACATAGTCTAATTATAGGATACACCAGCCACGAGGCACTGGAGCATTTACAAAAAACAAGAACACATGTAAGGCAGCTACCCTATACTGGCCTGTTCACACAGAAATTTCTAGGTCAAGTTTAGTGGTGCTTTGAGCAGTGGCGGATTAGCCACTGGGCCAAGGGGGGCCCGTGCCCAGGGGCCCTGGCCAATTGGGGCCCCTGGAAAAATGGGCACCCCACACCATGACCCGCTCTGCCTAGTGCTCCTGCCGTGGAGTGGTTTCGGGGTACAGGGGCATGCCCTGCTCTGCCTGCTGGTGCTCCTGCTAGGGAGAGGGAGAAGCCCCCGTGCCTCGAACCAACTCCCCGACAGGAGCATTGGGTGGGCGGGACAAGCCCCTGCACCCTGACTCCATTTCCCCAGCAGGGGGGAACTGCAGGCAGAAGGGGTGGGGAGGGGCCCCCACTTTCTCTAGCCTAGGGCCCACAAACCCTAATCTGCCTCAGGCTTTGAGCATGAGCTAGCTGGCCCATCAGGGGTTGTGGGTGGAAGCGCAAGCGTTAACGACACTGGAGCTAGTATTACAGTGGGGACACAGCTACTCTGTGCAACTAATCTAAACACTGCAAAACAACACGTGAGCTGCACAATGGAATTGCTCTCACTTGAGCTAGGCTAACTTAAGAGTTGGCTTGAGTGATCCACACCAGTCTTAACACTCCAGTTAAGACAAGCCCTCAGAGAAAGACTGTGAAACAAGCCCTGCCATGTACTCCAAAAGCACAAGGTCTGTTGGAGCCAGGGGCAAGGAAGAAAATTCCAAAGCCTCTTAATAGAAATTTTCATTAATGGCAAACAAAGGAAAAAAATTATAATACAAAAAACAAGCAAGAGACATGAATTTCTCAGAACGCTACTTTAATTTGTAATTAGGAGGTTTTTAAAAGGAAAAGAAAAATAATGTCACTGATGTGCATTGAGCAGGATCTCGCATGATCACATCAGAACTCTGGACATAAACCCTTTACATCACATAGCACCTTTCATGCCTTAATTTCAAAGTTCTTCAGACATAGCAGACCAGACTCTGATGTACCTCCAGCATGAGTGTCTCCATTGATTTCAGAGGGACTACTTGAGTAAGATGCTGCTTGTGGTAATTAAGGGTATTAGAATCTGGCCATAATTAAACACATGTGATGCCTGTGCACACACACCTACACCCTGCCTTAGCGAGGGACAACAGTTAAGTATTATTGGACTCATTTTACAGGTGGATATACTGAGAAAAACTGGTTATAGAGGCTGCACGGGGCCAGTAAGAAATTCTATGGGAGAGCCAAAAGTTAGAGCTTCATATTCCTAGCTCCTTATTCTAATATTTTAGCCACTAGACAACCTTGCTGCCTCAGTTCTTCATTGCAAATAAGCAGTTCCTATAGAAATCTGAGATAAAGACCTTGAAGGTTATCTAGCCTATTTTTCTGCCAGTTCAGGTTTTTCTCTAGAATTTTTTCTAGCACTTTGCCTAGTCGAGTTGCAAACATTTGGACTTTCAACCTCATCTCCTGGTTAACTGAAAGATCTGTCAGGAGATGATTCCCAATATGTACCCTCAATTTTCTTTTCATTAAACGTAATTGTTATCACTCAGTATTTCTTTACATAATCCTTCTCCCTGCATAATATTTACCTCCTTCATCTAACCCTCTTGTTTATCTAAATCAGTGGTTTTCAAACTGGGGTACACGAGCTCTCAGCAGGGTGTACACAAGAAAAATCCTATAATGGCAGACAACGTATTTTATTTAGAAAGACTTGGCAATCTAATCGTAGATATAGTACGACACTATCTCAGATGGGGGTATGCAGCAGATCGGTAGCTCTCAACCAGAGGTCCGGGGCCCCCTAGGGGACCTCGAGCAGGTTTCAAAGGGGCCTCCAAGCAAGGCCAGCATTAGACTCACTGCGGCCCAGGGCAGAAAACCGAAGCCTCACCGCATGGGCCTGAAGTCCAGGTCCCTGTGCCTTACCACCCAGGACTGAAGCTGAAGCCTGAGCAATGTAGTTCATGGGGCCCCCCATGGCATGGGGCCCCAGGCCATTGCCCTGCTTGCTATCCCTTAACGCCGGCCCTGGCTTTTATATGCAGAAAACCTGTTATTGTGCCACAGGTGGGCTGTGGAGTTTTTATAGCATGCTGGGGGGGGGCCTCAGAAAGAAAAAGGTTGAGACCCTCTGGAGTAGACAACATTTGAAAAGGGGTATGCAACATAAATGTTTGAAAACCACGGATCTAAATGTTACGGATCTCCTCAAAGCACTTTAGATAATCAAGCTTCTATTGTGCTGATCATGTGTAATATTTAAAAGTAAGGGTAAATATTATAGCTGATGTTGGCTGCCGCAAATTTTTTTTTAAATGCTTCTATTTACTTGTATAGTGCTCTTTTAAAATGATTGAGCTTCAAGGAGTATAGATTTTAAAAATAGCCTCCTGCTGGGCACAATTTAATGGGATTTTCTACTTCAGCATACAATCAGTCATCTGGGGATTTAGACCAACACTTGTCAAAATATCTGAGTACCCAGGCAGTATGAGATATGATTTTCCCATTGAACTTTCTACCTGCAATCCTCCAGCATTCTCAGTAAGTGAGATCCTTGGCTGCAGTAAGTCAGTGTAGCTCCATTGACTAGCTGGCCCACGCTCTCAAAATTCAGTATCTACATCTTGCAGTGCTGGTTAAAGTCATAAGAACATCCTTCCTCTGTCACCTGCAGGGCGAAGGCTTCTTTTGTTTCTGACATGCCATCATGTTGACCTCAACCTTGCTTTGCCCAGACAAGTGGGCACTTCTGCACAAATTCATACCATCCTTGTTTGAAGAAACTTCTTTGTCTAGGTGGTATCTCTCAAAGCTTATATTTCTGACTTGTTGCCAGTGACCTGGGTCTTTGACAGAGCACTTGACTTCTTGATCAACTGACTTCTGTTACAACAGTAACAAAGAAATCAAAAAATTCAGTCATAACATTAGCTGACAAGCTCCTTCCATTTTCAGCATCTGCCTGGAAATTAGAATTCCCCCCTACCCATCCTTCCTTTAGGCTGATGTATATGTCCAAAGAAACATCACAGAAGGGCCAGAAACTATGCTAACAAAAATCTGTTTGGATTTGTTGAACAGAAAGGCAGGCGAAAGTTCTCATCATGGTGGCATGGAGCCTCTCTTTCCTGTTTTCGATTCCGACTCTGATTATATTTGGGAAACGGCAGCTATCCAATGGGGAAGTGCAGTGCTGGGCCCTCTGGCCTGATGACTCCTACTGGATACCCTACATGACTGTGGTCGCTTTCCTGGTATATTTCATTCCTTTGATTATCATCAGGTAAGGACCCGGTAGGGATACTATACACAATGGATACCTGCTGAAAACAGCTAGCTGGCAGGTGTGCAGGCAGTTTTTAAAACTAATTAATTTGGCATTTGTTTTATATAAATGTTTTATCCTAAACGGATTTGATATAACTGATCCAGAGTAGAACTCCATACTTGTCCATTTTATTAACGGGTCTCTCCTACTGTATGAGCCCCTGCACTTAATATTGCATAAAAGTTGCCAAGAGTAATAGTTATCAACATTTATCTGGACAAAAATAGAATCCACAAGTGGATGACTCTCCATAACTGTAGGCTTTTTAAAGGACTCTTTATCATATGCTGTTTCCCTTGATATTTATTGAAGAATATTTTTAATAAAAGAACAGAAACGGCATTTACTCTAGTTCCCCTGAAACTTAGGGAGTGAGGACACTTTCAATTTCATGTCAGTGTATCAAAAAATTGATTACCAGTAGAGGTAAGGAAGTTTTCTTCCCTCCTCCCCCATGATAGTATTGTACAATTGGGTGCATAATAATAAATAAATACAATTTTATACTCTACTTGTAGATCACCGTCCACCCGCGGATCTCAAAGTGCTTTAAAAACATGAATGAATTAAAATTTTTCTAACGTTCCGGTGAGGTAGGTAATTATTATTCCCATTTTGCAAGTGGGGAAAAATTGAGCCACAAAAAGGTTATGTGACTTGCCCAGTGTCACACGGAAAGTCTGCAGCAGAACATGGATTTCCTGATAGCCCAAACTGCACTTAGGGGATTGGAGAGGCAAGATTTGAGAGGTCTAATGCCTTCCTGTGAGGCATCTGCCATTGGTCATTGTTAAGGACAGAATACTGGAGTAGTTGGACTATTGGTTCATTTCTACATGGCAAGGATAAATGTAAATATTCTGTTGTAAACTACATACTTTCTGGACTGAGACTAGACTAAAGTAATGGCTGCATCACTCCCAACATGCAATGCAAGGGAGACACAGCATGCAAACTACATAAATTTCAATAGCTCTCGTGTGACCATTCATTACGTAATGGATCATCATGGCAAATCCCAAAGGGACGTGCCTCCTTGAAGCTCAAGGATCAACCAGATTGATCTCTGGCTAACTCCTTACGGTGGGCTGGCTAGTTATTCAGTCTGTCTGTAACACCGGCAATCTTATCATGCCACTGAAGCCTTTTGCAGCCCATGTGATCACCAGCTGTGTAGCAGCATCTCTTGATGCACATGCTTTGCAAGTCATTGGTCTTTCATTCCAATCTCTGTACTAAGAAAGCTACTGAAACCAAACCAGTGCTGATGGAGGCAGCATTGATACAGAGTTTATATAACTGTGGTTCTATAGATCTGCAGCTTTATTGCAAGCTTGATGTCACAATGTCCCCACAGAGGCCATAGAAGGTCCAAAATATGGCAACAGCTTCTGTTATACGAGCGTCTACATTTTGCAAGCATCCTCCAGCACTGTCTATGATTCTGCCCAAGTACTTGATAGTTGCCACCAGCTCAATGTCCCATCCAGAGAGTTAACATTGGAGCTAGAGGCTTCTTGATAGCAATGGCCAGGAACTCTGTTTTATTCTGATTAATAACCAGACAAATGCACGCTGCTTCTTGCCCACCCAAATCCACCATCCGCTGCAATGATTTACCAGACGAGCCAACAAGACACTATTAACATAGTCAGAATTTGAAAGCAGAATGGTATTCAGCGCAATGCCAACAGCTGCCTCCTCAAACTTATGAATCAACCAATCAGTGCAGATATTGAACAACTGTGACAAAACACAGTCTTGCTGAACTTCCATGGAGACAGGAAACCACATGGTGTATCTGCCTCTGTCTCAGACACAGCCTTCTGTTCCATTGTAGAGCTCTATCAATAACACTATTTCTACGCATGCAGAGTTGTCTCTGCAGAGCCACAAACATACTCAATGCCCTGAATCAAAGGCCTGACAGAAGTCTATAGAAAGAGCTGAATTTAGTAAGCCATGCACAGCAATGGCAACAAGAGAGCATTTTGAGAAGTGAATGGGTCCATCACTGTGAAGTTCATGGGGATGGATATTTATTGACATGGCAAATTCCTGCGTTTGCTCTTCAAAAGCAAATGGTTTCAGGACAAAGGTGCTTGTTAAGGATCGGCTCTCCCATTCAATGGGAATAGGATCAGGCCTTACATGTATTTGCTTTACAGGACTATTCCTGGGTCAAGTGTTTCATTTTTTATTACAATGTCTCATGCTTTAAGTTAGGACTGATTCTCATCTCACATTGGTTTTACTATAGCGTAACTCCTTTTATTTCAGTTGAGTTACTCCTGCTTTACATCCATGTAAATGAGAAGAGAATCAGATACAAAGTTGTTCCTTTCCATTTCACTTGCAGTAATCACTGGGTGTAAGGCCCGTGTTATACAGCAGGTCAGATTGGGGTGGGGGGACAGGTTAAGGCCAGAGGAAACTTCTGTGATTATCTGAACAGGATATTTCAGCCATTTATGGCCTGGAAGCAATGAAGATGAAACAAATAAAGTATCATCTGGGAAATTGGATAGTGACTAAGGGGTGCCCTATTTGTTAGAGAAATAGGAAAGCAATTTTGTAGGACAATATTTCTGTAATTAACTATACTGCTATATTAGCTATCTGATCTGGTTGGAAAGGCAGAGCAGCAAGCTAGTTGGCCTGAATGGTGAACCATTAACATTGTGTATTGAAGCAATCTGAGCAAGCAACTGGAGAGCCCCAAATGTAATTTGAAGTGATTCAATCTAATAGCTCAGAATCTCTTTAAGCAAGGAAATAAATTAAGGGTACATCTACACTGCAATAAGAGATTTGCGACATGGCTATTACTAGTTCATGCTTCGGGGCTCTAAAATTGTAGTATAGACATTTGGGCTCAGGCTGGAGCCCAGGATCTGAGACCCCACGGTGACACTGCACCCCATGTTCTTCACAGTAATACTATTATTATGATATGATTAGGTAATAAATTATGATGCAGTTTGTACAAGTCAGGTCATGTGAGGTGTCATTGGAAAAATTATGATTTGCTGAATATGATTATCCTATTTGTATGCATGTATCATTTTTGTATCTAAAGTTAGGAATATTGACTATGTATCTGTATTTCAATCATGCTTACTCTGGGTGAGACCCACAACTAGCCTTTCTAGTACAAAATTGAAGAAGCCAGACAGTGCTGATGGCCCATCAGGAAAGACAATGGACGCTGGAAGAACTTAACCTTCCTGAGAATACTCCAGAGAGCCTGTAAGTAATGGCTGCTACGACTCAGCAAGGTATGCAAGGACATGTAACCAGGCCACGTGACTCTGGACCCCAACTTGGGATGTCAGGTTTTTTTCCACAAACTGAGTTTCGGACAAAGGGTTCCGGCCATATGCTAAAGCTATATAAGGCAGGGAGTGGTATCATCTGTTGTACTTCACTCCCCACACAAGGAGACTCCTGGAAACACCCGAGGAACAAAGTCTGAACTGGGGGAAGTGCTGGACCCAGACTAAAGAGATTTCTAGCCTGTGTATGAAAACCTGGGGATTACAAGCTGTAAAGCAGGGGTTCTCAAACTGGGGGTCGGGACCCCTCTGGAGCTTTGAGATTATTACATGGGGGGTCGTGAGCTGTCAGCCTCCACCCCAAACCCCGCTTTGCCTCCAACACTTATAATGGTGTTAAATATATTTAAAAGTGTTTTTAATTTAAAAGGGGGGTCGCACTCAGAGGCTTGCTAGGTGAAAGGGGTCACCAATACAAAAGTTTGAGAACTACTGCTGCAAAGCAAGTGTAGCTTGTGCCTTAAGAAACTGCAGCCTTCTTGTATCATCAGCCAGGATGAGAATTTGCTAATTCATATCCTATCTTTCTAGTATTTTAGGCTTAGTTTGCTGTTTTTGTTAATTTACTAGGAAATCTGTTTGCTATCACTTAATCTTTTGTAGTTAATAAACTTGGTTTTGCTTTACCTAAACCAGTGAGTTTGAGTGAAGTGCATGGGAAATCATAGCTCAAGGGGCAAAGGCTGTTGTATATTCCTTTCCACATTGAGGGGAGGCAAACTCTATGAGCTTACACTGTACAAATCCCTGTGCACTGCAAGACAGTAAAATTTTGGGTTTATGCTCTGGAGGGGGTGCGTGCCTGGGGAGCTGAGAGTTACCTTGGCTGTAGCCTTTCAACTGTTGCTTCATGTAGTGGCTGGTCAGAGAGCCTGTATGTAACTGTAGCTGGCTGTGTCCCTACCTGTGTGAATGCTGGTGGAAGTGTAGGGCTGGGAGTGGGTCTGAGAGAGGTGGGTCACAGGGCTCAGTGGTAACCCCAGTTCTATGTGGCATCCCAGGGGAGAACTCATCTCAGAGCCCAGGATCTGAGACCCCACAAAGAGGGTGGATCTCAGAGCCCACACTCCAGCCTGAGTCAGAATGTCTATCCTATTTTTAGCCCCATAAGCCCAAGTCAACTGACCAGGGCTTTGAGACTTGGTACCGTAGGTTCTTTTATTGTGGTGTGAACATATCCTAATGTCCCTCAGGTGGAGAAGTAGGAAGAATGTACAGTAAGTCACCCAAAGGAGAGTATGGGGCCAATCATCATGGATACTAGAAGTTGGTTAGGTGGCTAGTAACAGAAGTGAGAGAGAGAAGACCCTGAAAAAGAGCAGAATAGACACAGGCTGAGTGTTTTATGAATTAGAGGTTGACTCATACTCTACTTCTCTCCTGTAAATTCAGAGCTTCTGGCCTACCTAGCCAAGGCTGGATACAGCCTTAGACCTAAGCATTTTTGTTCCTTATGTTTTTGAACTTGAGTCAATTTTCTAATACATTTTCCTTTATTTAAGTATACTTCTGGTTTTAGTCTGCTTTGAGGGATATTCCTTGTCTATCCCCAGGAGAGATCATTGATTCCTTAGCCTCAGAGGCTAAGACCAGTATAGGTTCATGGCTAAAGGTACAGCTCAGGTAGTCCTTTCCCATAAGACACTGTTAACGTTGTGATTCTAGTCTACCTAAAGCCTGGGGAAACCACTAAAGAATGGGGAAGAGAAACATTAAATAGGCTCCCTCAATACCACAAATACATGGTTAACTTCTATTCACTATTATTTTGGATATACATAGAGTGACTAGACAGATGGAATTTCCAGAGCTACAGAAGCTATTTAACCTCAGACACAGACCCCTACCTGTGAGTGAAAGAAGCAGCTCCACCATATGAAGAGTGAGTTTGTCCTATGTGAAATTATCCAGAGAAGTGTGGTGTTAGACACACAATCTAGACCACTGCTGCTGATCTAGACATTGAACCACATTTCTTAACAGCCTTGAAAATGCCACAGGTAGCAGTATGGAGTGTAGCTGTAGCCATGTCGGTCCCAGGATACATAGCAGTAGGTTCTCCTGGCTGGTGGAGCCAGTCTTTGTTGTTTTGCTTCGTTTCTTTTATTGTCTTCTGGAATAAATATTCCAAGAGGGTTTCTTAGTTGTCTCTGTCCCTCATTAAGTTAATAGAAAAGCACAGTTGTGGCAACATGAATTGGTGAGTCATCCTATATGACATGACAGAAGAGCTATTGTGTTTGTGTTTCTCTCAAACAGGGCCGGCTCTAGGCACCAGCAAAACAAGCTGGTGCTTGGGGCGGCACATTTTTAGGGGCAGCATTCTGGCGCGGGCCATGCCACCCCTAAAAATGTGCCCCGGCCGCCCTAACTCACCTCCGCTGCTGCCGCTCGCGTGCTGCTGCTCGCCCTCCCTCCCAGGCTCTCAAACCCGGGAAGAAGGGGGAGATCGGGAGCGGCCGTGGCGCGCGAAACAGCTGATTCGCGCGCCGCGGCCGCTCGGGATCTCCCCCTCTCTCCCGGGTTTGAAAGCCTGGGAGGGAGGGGGAGCAGCGGCGCGTGAATCAGCTGTTTCGCGCGCCGCGGCCGCTCGGGATCTCCCCCTCCCTCCCTGGTTTGAGAGCCTGGGAGGGAGGGGGAGACCCCGAGTGGCCGCAGCACACGCGCTGCTTCTCCCTCTCCCTTCCTCCCTCCTAGGCTTGATAGCCTGGGGGGAGGAGGCAGGGTTGGGGATTTGGGAAAGGGGCGGAGTTGAGGCGGGGCCGGGGGTGTAAGAAAAAAATGGGGCGGCCAAAATTGTTTTCGCTTGGGGCGGCAAAAATCCTAGAGCCGGCCCTGCTCTCAAACAATTCTCATTAGGCCTGGTCTACACTACGACTTTAATTCAGATTTAGCAGCCTTAATTCGAATTAACCCTGCACCCGTCCACACAATGACGCCATTTAATTTGAAATAAAGGGCTCTTTAAATCGATTTCTGTACTCCACCCCGACGAGCGGAGTAGCGCCAAAATCGATTTTACCATTTCGAATTAGGGTTAGTGTGGCCGCAATTCGATGGTATTGGCCTCCGGGAACTATCCCACAGTGCACCATTGTGACCGCTCTGGACAGCAATCTGAACTCGGATGCACTGGCCAGGTAGATAGGAAAAGCCCCGGGAATATTTGAATTTCATTTCCTGTTTGCCCAGCATGGAGAGCACAGGTGACCACAGATAGCTCATCAGCACAGGTAACCATGCAGGCCGATAATCGAAAAAGAGCACCAGCATGGACCGTACGGGAGATACTGGATCTGATCGCTATATGGGGAGAGGATTCAGTGCTAGCAGAACTTCATTCTAAAAGATGAAATGCCAAAACTTTTGAAAAAAACTCCAAGGACATGATGGAGAGAGGTCACAATAGGGACTCAGATCAGTGCCGCGTGAAAGTCAAGGAGCTCAGACAAGCCTATCAAAAAACAAAGGAGGCAAACGGTCATTCCCCCACCTGTGACTGTGGATTCCGGGTCGGGGATAGTCTCATCAGCTACACCTGAGGATTCTGCGGATGGGGAAGAGGAGGAAGAGGAGGACGATGAGCTTGCAGAGAGCACCCAGCACTCCGTTCTCCCCAACAGCCAGGATCTTTTTCTCAGCCTGACTGAAGTACCCTCCCAACCCTCCCAAGCCAGTATCCAAGACCATGACCCCATGGAAGGGATCTCAGGTGAGTTTACCTTTTAAAATATAAAACTTGTTATAAAAGCAAGGGTTTTTAATGATTACTTTGCTCTGAGGACTTGGGATGCATTCGTGGCCAGTTCAGCTACTGGAAAAGTCTGTTAACGTGTCTGGGGATGGAGCGGAAATCCTCCAGGGACATCTCCATGAAGCTCTCCTGGAGGTACCCCAAAAGCCTTGCCACAAGGTTTCTGGGCAGTGCAGCCTTATTCCGTCCTCCATGGTAGGACACTTGACCACGCCATGCTTGCAGCAAGTAATCTGGTATCATTGCCTGACAAAGCCTGGCAGCGTATGATCCCGGTGTTTGCTGGCATTCAAGCAACATCCGTTCTTTATCTTGCTGTGTAATCCTCAGGAGAGTGATATCGCTCATGGTAACCTGGTTGAAATACAGGAACTTAATTAAGGGGACAGAGATGGCTGTTCCTACTGGGCTGTTTGCCTGTGGCTGAAAAGAAATCCTTCCCTGCAGTTAGCCAAGCGCAGGGGGGGGGAATTGGCCCTGAGCTTTTCGCGTTTGGCTAGCAGGGATCTTCCCTGTTACCAGCCACGCGGTGGGGGGAGGGGCACAGCGATCATCCCAGAGAATTAATGGCGGGAGGGGGGGCGGGGGGGTTAGTTTGGTTCCTGCAGGTATCTTCCCTGATACCAGCCACGCGGTGGGGGGAGGGGTACAGCGATCATCCCAGAGAATTCATGGTGGGAGGGGGGTCGGGGGGGGGTTAGTTTGGTTCCTGCAGGTATCTTCCCTGATACCAGCCACGTGGTGGGGGAAGGAATAAAGCGATCATCCAGAGAATTGGATTGGGGGGTGGTTAGTTTGTTTTCTGCTGCTGCTGAATGTTAACAGAAAAACCGCAGCACTCAACGGGCTTTGCTTGGTATGTGGGAAAGGAGGGCGTAGAAGCCGAAAGACAATGGCTTACCATGGCCGCATGCAAGCCGAATTCTGTTGCCCGGACCTGTGATCTCTAGCAGCAAAACCACAGGCACTCAGTATTAAGAGGCAAAATGCGACCTTGCACAGAAATCACATGTGCTATGTAATGTGAATAGTGTTGGTCACCATGAAAGAGTATAAGCATTGTTCTGCAAAATGTATCTTTTTAAAAAATTCTCTCTTTTTTCCCCTCCCTACAGCAGCTGCAAATTCTTCAAGCCTCCCTCCTCCGTCCCGAAGGCTATCACAGATAAGGCGTCGGAAAAAGACGACGCGAGACGAGATGTTTGCAGAAATCATGGAATCCACCCGCAGTGACAAAGCTCATCTGAATGAGTGGAAGGACACGGTTTCAAAGTATAGGAAAGAAGCCAGTGAACGTGAGGACAGGAGGGACCAACGTGAGGACAGGAGGGACCAACGTGAGGAGAGGAGAGACGCTCGAGATGAGAGGTGGCGGCAGGAAGATCAGAGGATGCAGGATGCAACGCTGGGGCTGCTGCGTGAGCAAACAGACATGCTCCAGCATCTGGTGGAGCTTCAGGAATGGCTGCAGGAAAACAGAGTGCCGCTACAGCCCCTGTATAACCCCCATCCCTCCTCCCCATGTTCCATATCCTCCTCACCCAGACGTGTAAGAACGCGGGCGGGGGGGGGAGGCTCCGTACACCTTCCCATTCCACCCCAGTGGACAGCCCAAGCAAAAGGCTGTCATTTTTTTAACCTTTTTTTAGTGGCTTTTTCCTTCCCATCGATCCTCCTCCCAAACCCCACCCGGGTTCCCTCCCTCTTTTTATAATCTATTAATAAAGAATAAATGATTTTTAAATGATAGTGACTTTATTTGGTTTGAAAGCAAGCTGGGGGAAGGGGGAGGGTGGGTTCCTTACAGAGAATGAGTCAATAAAGGGGGCGGGTTTTCATGAAGGAGAAACAAACAGATATTTTACACTGTAGCCTGGCCAGTCATGAAACTGGTTTTCAAAGCTTCTCTGATGCACAGCGCTTCCTGGTGTGCTCTTCTAATCGCCCTGGTGTCCGGCTGCGCGTAATCAGCAGCCAGGCGATTTGCCTCAGCCTCCCACCCCGCCATAAAGGTCCCCCCCTTACTTTCACAGAGATTGTGGAGCACGCAGCAAGCAGAAATAACAATGGGGAGATTGGTTTGGCTGAGGTCTGAGCGAGTCAATAACGATCGCCAGCGACCTTTTAAACGGCCAAATGCACATTTTACCACCATTCTGCACTTGCTCAGCCTGTAGTTGAACAGCTCCTGACTCCTGTCCAGGCTGCCTGTGTATGGCTTTATGAGCCATGGCATTAAGGAGTAGGCTGGGTCCCCAAGAATAACTATTGGCATTTCAACATCCCCAACAGTTATTTTCTGGTCCGGGAAGTAAGTCCCTTGCTGCAGCCCTTTAAACAGAGTAGTGTTCCTGAAGACGCGAGCATCATGAACCCTTCCCGGCCAGCCCACGTTGATGTTGGTGAAACGTCCCTTGTGATCCACCAGTGCTTGCAGCACCATTGAAAAGTACCCCTTGCGGTTTATGTACTGGGTACCCTGGTGCTCCGGTGCCAAGATAGGGATATGGGTTCCATCTATCGCCCCACCACAGTTAGGGAATCCCATTGCAGCAAAGCCATCCACTATGACCTGCACATTTCCCAGAGTCACTACCTTTCGTAGCAGCACCTGAGTGATTGCTTTGGCTACTTGCATCACAGCAGCCCCCACAGTAGATTTGCCCACTCCAAATTGATTCCCGACTGACCGGTAGCTGTCTGGCGTTGCAAGCTTCCACAGGGCTATCGCCACGTGCTTCTCAACTGTGAGGGCTACTCATATCTTGGTATTCTGGCATTTCAGGGCAGGGGACAGCAAGTCACAAAGTTCCATGAAAATGCCCTTACGCATGCGAAAGTTCCGCAGCCACTGGGAATCATCCCACACCTGCAACACTATGCGGTCCCAGCAGTCTGTGCTTGTTTCCCTTGCCCAGAATCGGCGTTCCATGGATAGAACCTGCCCCTATTAACAACATGATCTCCAAAGCACCGGGGCCCACGGTTTGACAGAATTCTGTGTCCGTGTCCGTGTCCATGTCCTCATCACGCTTGTCGCTGCGCTGCCGCCACCGCTGCCTCCTCGCCTCATTTTTCTGGTCCTGGCTCAGCATAAACTCCACGAGAATGCGCGAGGTGTTTACAATGTTCATGACTGCTGTCTTGAGCTGAGCGGGCTCCATGCTTGCCGTGGTATGGAGTCTGCAGTGTTCACCCAGGAAAAAAGGCGCGAAATGGTTGTCTGCCGTCCGTTGCTTTCATGCAGGGAGGGAGGGAGGGAGGGGTGAGGCTGTACCCAGAACCACCTGCGACAATGTTTTTTGTCCTATCAGGCACTGGGATCTCAACCCAGAATTCCAATGGGCGCGGGAGACTATGGGATAGCTATGGGATAGCTACCCACAGTGCAACGCTCCAGAAATCGACGCTAGCCTCGGTACTTGGACGCACACCGCCGAATTAATGTGCTTAGTGTGGCCGCATACATTCAACTTTTACAATCTGTTTCCCAAATTCGAATTATATAAATTCAGATTAATCCCGTAGTGTAGACATACCCTTAGACACAGTAGTATCAGTCTGATCTATCCCACAGATGATGCAGGAAGTATGTGGGCCTTTATCAGCTTTTTGTTTCATTATACCATAAGTGGCAGCAGATGATGCTGTGATCATCTCATCCAGACTGCAATAGAAAGGCCTAGGTAAGCCAAATGCTAAAGCCTATTGGTGCTGATGTAAAGTGATGGGAACATGTGATGATGTAGCTTGATGTGTTGTGTTTGCAGCTTCTTTGGCAATTAGTGTTGTGTAGCTTTATTGTTTAGTCATAGAGATTGGTTCTGCAGCTTCCAGGAGCAACTGACATCTCCAGCAGAACAAAATAACTGTAAGATCATGGGGCCTTTGGTGGCTCAAACCATCAATTTCAGCTGAGCATCTGTCAACCAAAGCTTTTGCTGATACAACTTGGCCTAAAGTCATTCTCTAGAGACAAGAGTTTTATACTGCAATTCTAGGACAAAATTCTAGAGAAACAGACAATTTGGGAATAATTTTGAGGTCAAGAATGTCTTAAGAACTGCTAAAATTCAGAAAATTGTGTCTGAAATTTAGAAGTTTTCCATGGGAAAACTCCTACATCCTCTATTATAGATATCAACGTCCCTTTCCTAGTCATGTTGGTATACTTCTCATTACATAGAATGTCATAGGGAGTGGCTGATAACATACATTGACTGTAAAGTTGTACTGTGTCTAGCGGTCAGACTTAGATGTATCTAGCTAGTCAGAATCAGAAAGCAAGCAAGGAGACTTTAAATACACCTCTAATTCAAAATATAATATATTAAGATGTGTTTTTTAAATAAGGCTTCAGTTCAGGAAGGTACTTAGGCATGTGCTTAAATCCATTTCCATCCCTGTTCCCTGCTTAACTTTAAGCAGGTGCTTAAGCCCTATTAAGGTCCATCAGATTTAAGCACCTATTCCAAAGTTAAGCAGTACTTAGGCGCTTTCCTGAACTGGATGGGTTTGCCGAATCATGGCCTAAGTACTTGAAGAGACTAGATCATGTACTTTGTTTTATCCTGGCATTTTCTAATGAGAAGCTACCTTTGTACATAGGCTCACTCCTGTATGGTGCAAAGAACCTCTTAGGAGAATTTGAGCACCCTTAACTCCCCATCAATCCAATGCTCATTGACATTAAGAAATGAATTGCAATAAAAGTGCTTCACTTGCAGAGCAACCAGCCAAGCCAGAAAATACAAACAGCACCTAGGACCAGATAGACGTTAGCCTTCCTTCCACCATGAATTTATACTTATTGTATTACAGTTGCAGGGACAGGTGGCCATGAGGGTGCTGGCTTTCAATGTTCCCCAGGGGTGCTCAACCCCTGCTCATCCCAGGCCCCGCCCACATTCCACCCCTTCTCCCAAATCCCACCCTCATCCCACTCCCTCCCCTCCTCCACTCCACTCCCAGCCCTGCCCCACCCCTTCCCCCAAGGTCCCACCCCTTCCCTGCCTCTTCCTGCCCCCTCCCCTGAGCATGCCCCATCCCCATTCCTCCCAGCGCCTCCTGCATGCCGCAGAACAGCTGATCCACAGGAGGTGCTGGGAGGGAGGGGGGAGCTTGGCTGCCAGTGGGTGCTTAGCATCTGCTAATTTTTTTCTGTGGGTGCTCCAGCCCTGGAGCACATTGTATGCCTACAGTAATCAGAGCCTAATTTTCTGTTGTTCTGAATTTTGTAGTAGTAATTTACATTGTGCAAGGTGGGGTTGTACAATGCAGAGTGATAGCATTTTATACTCTTTACACGGGGTAAATGAGTGCACATGTTGCAGGGTAACAGACATTCACGACTCAGGTATTCTCACAGTGGGAGATGAAGGATCTCAGTACCCTATAGGATTAGGCCCATAGCATGGAGGGCAGGGGGGAGGAAAGAAAGAGGGAGCAGGTTCATGAATGAGAGTTAAGCATATTCGCTCTGTCCGCATTTCAAAACCTTATACTCAGATCACAGGTGGGAATGTGCTTATATGTATATTTCATAAATGCCTTTCCTTTTGTTGAATAATTTTTATGCAAAACATTATCCTTGGTATACTCTAAGGAAGCGTTTCTCAAAGCTGGTCCGACGCTTGTTCAGGAAAAGCCCCTGGCAGGCCGGGCCGGTTTGTTTACCTGCTGCATCCGCAGGTTCCGCTGATCACGGCTTCAGGCCAATGGGAGCGGTGGGAAGTGGCAGCCAGCACATCCCTCAGCCCACGCCACTTCCCGCAGCCCCCCTTGGCCTGGAGCGGCGAACCGCAGCAGTGGGAGCCGTGATCGGCTGAACCCACTGTTGATGCGGCAGGTAAACAAACCATCCCGGACTGCCAGGGGCTTTCCCTACACAAGCGGAGGACCGACTTTGAGAAGCACTGCCCTAGGGTGACCAGCTGTCCGGTTTTTGACTGGAACACCTGTTCGAAAACAGACCCTGGCGGCTCTGGGCAGTACCGCTACCCAGAACATTAAAAGTCCAGTTGGCGGTACTGCGGGTCTAAGGCAGGCTAGCCCCTACCCATCCTGGCACTGTATTGTGCCCCGGAAGTGGCCAGCAGGTCCGGCTCTTAGGCGGGGTGGGGGTGGGGGAGGGGGGCGGCCAAGGGGCAGTGAGGCAAAACCAGAAAAGTGGAAATATTAATTGTGGTTTTACTCTTGTTCATAAGAAAATCCAGTCTGTAAAAAATAAATAAAATCACATCTTCAAGAGACATTAAAGTACGTTGAAGGAAAAGGCAGCAAAGGAAGAAAAGGCCAATGGGTGAAATGGGTGAAAAGAAAGTGACCAGAATCAACATGGCCTTCCATTTTAAAAAGGTGCTGCGTAACATTTGTCCCTTAGATTTTGAAAGGAAAGGGCCTAATCCTGAAATGGACATTGGTATAACTGGACCAACTACATCAATTGAAACAAATTTACAGACGGTATTTGGAATGGCATTGAGCTGATTGTTTTTGTTGAAGACACAGCTATAGAATTAAGCAATGGAGCTAGGTAATTAGTTCTTGTCCAAACATAGATGAGAGAGAGAGAGTGAGTGAGTGAGTGTGTGTGTGTAAGGGAGGGCTCCATGTTAGCTCACAATGATTGTGGTTTCAAGTGGTTACACTCCTTGAATGACATTAGCCTTCCGCTCTGTAGGTGAATATCATGGTCTCTTGCAGATAGTTAATTCCAAACATAATATTTTGGAAGCCTGCAGAGAACTCACATATGCCTACCCATTCAGTAAAAATTCTTAAAGGTTCTGGCTCAGGCCAGAGGTTGCAATATGGAAAACATCAGAACTCCAAAAACTTCAACTTCCTACTTCTTTTTGGAGAAGGATACTGCCAGGGCAATGTAGAATCTAATACAGAAATCTTCCCGAAGATTCCAGCACTGCAACATCTCAGACAAGGGGACACACACACTCTATTTCTCCTTTACTGCTTTCACTATTTTTAGATCCATCAGCTGAATATACATTTTTCTCCCTAATCTATTCCTCTTAATGTATCACTATCTTTGCTATTACAATTATATTTTAACTTTCTAACTGCATTATTTAGCTTATAATTTTGGTGGATACAGTTTGTATGGAAGATGCTATTGCAGTATTTTGATATGAAATCACTGAACAGAAGAAAATGTGCTACATGAATACAACCTTAGATACTTGTGTGGCCCCTTTCACCATAGTGCCCGAGCACCTCAAAATCTTTCTCTATCCTCACAAAAGTGCTGTGAGATAGGGAAGTTCTATTTCCCCTGTTTTACAGAGGGGGGGAATTGAGGCACAGAAGCTAAGTAACTTCTCCAAGGTCACACAGGAAGCCTGTGGCAGAGCAGTGACTTGAACCTCTGTCTCCCAAGTCCTAGGGTAGGCCAATCTTACTTTTACACACTCTCTCTCTTTTCATTATTACCTACCCCTGCAATACCATAAGTATAAACTCATGGCAGAAGGAAGGCCAATTCACATCAGGTTCTAGGTAATACGAATGGGGCTCTTTATTTTCTTATTTGGTTGGTTGCTTTGCAACAAACAACAACAAAAAAGTACTTTTATTGCCATTTCTAGATGTCGATGACATTTTCCTGTACAATGGAGAGAGATGAATACAAACACTGTTACAGAGGATTAGAGTCAGGATACAATGATAAGATCAGTAGCAATATAAGGGTGAGCAAATGCCATGCACCATAAAAATATTTCTTATTTTTTAAAATGTTTCAGTTCAGTACTTCAGAGAACAGTGTATTTTGCAACCTCCAGCCTCCAAAGCTTTGTGTGTGTGGTGCTCATCACTATGGTATCAAGCCACCCTTAGCTATTGTATTATTTCTTGGAAGCCCAGGAGTTTAAAAAGCTAATCCATCTACACTAACTGCAATGTATAAACTCGGATATCCCAAATTGCTAGTGTCCATTGGGAAATAAGCCTTTCTGCTATTATTAGCAATTTACCCATCTAGTTGGAAGAGGAGGAGAGGAAAAGTGTTTCTCTGGGTGGAGGTGGCCAACAAAAGTTTGATTTGATAAATTATTACCTCCCTGTTATGAAGACTCCTTCCATTCCACAACCTTCCACTCCACAGAGATGTCTCAACAAGGGAAATGTTTGCACTGCAGCACGTTACTGTACTCGTTCAAACATGCTTCCGTGTGATCTGAGCAGGCCTGGAGATTGGACCCATCCCACATTTCTGGTTTCCTAATATGGATCTTCCAGGAAGATTTATGCCCTTTCTGATCTGAAGATCCTGAAGTCAGCTATGGTCAATGAGGTGCTCAAGAATCAGCTAAAAATTTGAGTGGTGGGGGCAACTGCTGTGTTCCAGGCTGTCACACACAATATACAATAGGAACTACCAACGCTGCACAGTATTGTAGGTGTGATCCTATTTCATGGGGACACACCCCACTCCTCCTAAAAAAAAAAAAAAAAAAAAATCAGTGGCAAAACTCTCATTGAATATGATGGGGCTGGCCCTCAGTTCCACTAAGGCCCCTTTAATGCTTTATTGGTGGCATAGACGAGGCCTAAATGGGGCCTCAAAACACACCCATGTGGAGTTGCCAGAGCAAGCTTATGCCCGCCCACAACATACAGGGCCTTTCATTTATGAGGAGTGGAATGAAAGAGAAGTCTGGGGCAGGGAGGAGGTGTGGTCAGAGCTCAACGTGCTCCAGCCTCATTGATTCATTGATTGTTAGGGCTCATGGGGGTTATGTGATGCAGATCATAGATTAGAGCAGTGTCAAGGCTGCTCTGACACCAGGAATTGCAGTGGCTCCCAATGACACCTGTATCCAGGGAACTCAAAAATACTTAAAGGGGCCACCTTTGTTCCCCTCTTCCATGCCAGTGCTAATCATCTGGATGTACTAACTGATGATTGGGACCAATGGGTGCAGGATCAGGGCCTAGTTAAAAGGCTTTAAGTGCCTATGTGAGCCGTATTGATGGGTTTATGAAGCCAAGGCAGTTGGAGATTTGCACTTAAAAATTCTGAAATAACTATAACTGTGCATAAAGCTTATATTTCCCATGTATGTAAGCATTAGGCTAATGCTTTTAGATGCATATTACATTTGATCACAAAGAAGGCACTATCTCAAAAGGAGGAGGGAGAGAGGAATTTGTATTAGATCTGTAATATTCCTATATTACAGTAATTACAAAAATGAGAGCCATAATGCAGTAAACTGAACAGGGCTTTTCTTTTGTCACACAGAAAAACTGTCTTTAAATCAAGATGCCATTTAAAATCCCACACACCTCTGTTTCTGTCAAATCCCCCCACCCCCATCTCCTTCAATTTTACTTGAAACAAATACCCCCCACCAAACACACAAGCACAGTGTCACAGAAGAAAGGAATATATCTAGACAGGAAGTCAGACAACTTACTGCACTTTACTTAGAAAGATTTTTTTTTTTACAACAAAACATGATAATAGGGAGAGAACATTAGAACATTTCTTTAATAAACTTTTGTACACCTGCTTCATCTACTCTTCAAATCAACTCTTGATTCAACATTGCAGATACATTTGAAACATGTTTGAAGGCACCGTCAGGTGCAACTCATTCTAAGTTAGCTCTGTCTGAATCTCTATAAAGACTGTTTGCTCTACAGAAGTGTACTGATTAGAATGATATTACATTGTCTGGGATGACACATCGATCGTGTAACCAAGGGATAAGCTTTTAAGTCTTCAGACACAAAACATAACTCACTATAAATATGCAAGTTTGACTGAACAGTTTTCTTGTCATAGTCCAGGTACCATACATGTCTTTCAGGTTTCTCTCATACTGCAGCTGATTTACAGCACCTGCTATTGTAATGAGCTGGGTGAAACCTTATTATGGGTTGAATTAGAATCTCGTTCAAACTGATGCACGAATAAGATCTTCATTTAAGATAAGTAAAGACGGGGAAAGGATTGTATCTAAAACAAGGCCTAATAGAATCTGCCCAGAAACTAGAACCATGTGGTCAAAGGGTTCCTCCGGCTACCTGAGAAGGGTGGGGAGGGGAAAGGAGAGAACACAGAAACTGAACAGACAAGAACAGGGGGGTGGGGGCGCAGAGGCAAGAAAGCCGAGCAGTACCTGTGAGCACAGTGTGTATCCTGGAGAAAGCTGGAGAGTGAGCTTACAGGTCTGTTGGCCAACAAGGCTTCGGCTGTAAACTAAGAAATCACTCCTTTTTGTTCTGAGTTTGGAGAAACAGGACTTTGGTATTTTCTTTGGTGCAATCTTGTTTACAAGGAAATTGTAGAATTCATCAATGTCTACTTCCACTGGAACATCAGCCAGGGCACTGAAATTTAAGGCAATGGCAACATGACCAACTCTTGCAATTGTATCACAAGTCTCACAATAGTTAGTGTTCTCGATAATGACCCAGCCCCTGAAGGGAACCTAAGCTTTTGTTAAAACAAAGTACATTTCTTGCCCTCCTGGTTGCAGAGAGGAGCCCCCAAAATGTAACCTGAGTGTACCCTAAAGGCTCAGAAACCAAAATGTAAACAATACGAATAAAAATATATTGATATTACTTAAGAGCTCATTTTTGGGCCTGGATTCATCACTTTTGCACAGTTGGGGATGGCAATACTGCAAAGGTCCAGAGTGACCTAAATCTAGGAAGATCTGTTCCTACAATTATCTCCTCAGAACCTCAGTCTCAGCAACCAATTAATATATTATTTTACTTTCCTCCCCTTCTATACATTTATTTAAAGAACCACCTCCCAGTTAGGCAACACTTAATACAGTTATAATCTAATATGATCTATAATCTAAAAATCCAGTATACCTTGAGTTACAAGGTGCGCGTTTAGGGTTTGAACAAACCTGAACACAAAGGAAAAATGTAACCTACACAACAAAAGGTGTTTTGTTTTTTTTTTTGCTTCAAAACCATAATATTTTCAACACAAAATGATAAATCAGCCCAGGATTGTTTAAAACATTCACAAGGCTTAGTGAATCTTTCAGCAAAGTGGGCTGAATTGGGAGCTTGCAATACACCATGAAAATCAGTTTCTCGTGCATTTTGGTGTGAATGTTTTACTCAGCTCCACTAAGCATGAGCCAGAACTAGTTCAAATATAAAAAGAAGTAATCGGAGCCTCTTCCCAAAGCACATGATGAATTCTGTGTGGGTTATATGTACTCTTCATTACAAAAGCTCCTCCTAAGTTATTGCTTTTTGTCAGGTGAGAATCAGAAATGCTAGAACATGACAAAACAGACCATTTTCCACAGTGGCCCTGTTCCTTCAGTCATTATTCAGACTGAATTCCCAACTATTCTGGAGGTGGAATTTCCAACCTGTCTGAAACCAAGATGACTAGGAGTATCAGAAAACTGCAGTAGTGACATGTCCAGTCTCATTTTGGGTCCATTGCTACAGAGTGCCATCATCTGTGATTGAAGTCACTTGGGCAGATTCTGAGAAATGCTGAATACTGCAATTTCAATAGGAGTCAAAGGTGCCGATTACCTCTTGGGAATCGCCTGCTATGCACACCCGTTAATGACGGGCCAATTTCTGTGGAATGGTAGCCACTGGAGTCAGTGAAAGGAGCCAGAGATAAAGTTTCTTGCTTGCAATACTCTTGTGTCAGAGCTTCACTATAGTTAATAGCTCACATTTGAGATCTTTAGAACTTTGTGCCTCCAGAAATTCAGAATCTGTGAAAGGTTTGTGTTTGGTTTAGTAGTTTATTTAACTCACAAATTGTCCTTTCCTGTACTTTAATCTGTTAAATATATGAGTAGTATTAATAACCCCTAGTCACTGAACAAAATCTGCAAGATGCAGGGCGGAGGGAGGGAGAGAAAGAATCAGAGTTCCAGTGGAACTATCAGACTGCAGCAAGGGAAAAAATAAGCAGAGAAAAAGTAAGTAATCAATATTTTAAAAAGAAAATGGAGTTTAAAAACAAGATGCTGGAGTGAAATAGAGGCTAGGTAAGACAAAAGGCTAGTGAGAAATCAATGAACAGGAATAAAAATATCAAAGCCAGTTTATTGATTTGATTGAGTAGTTTCTGCTTCTGAGTCCATCTAAGAACCTAGTTTTTTTACAAGTAATGTCAGCCTGACAGTTCACTTAAATAATTGTAGGTATAATAGGTGTGTGAGAGCAAATTAGTCAATGATTTACAAACACTGAGTCATCATCAACAATTAGGAGGCATAATACAGCCATGCATCTGCATGGTGTTACTCATAGCAGAGAAAAAGCAACAATAGACAAACTTAGATGATAATTGTAAGCAATTTTACAGAAAATGAATTTAAGACTGTTTATCAACAACATACTGGTGATGTGAGACTATAAATATTGAGCCTGGATGAGCTTCTACCAAAGTATATTTATCAAATGAAAAATACAACAGTTTTATTTTTTTTTAAACTAAGTAGATTTAATTTTCACTAATGTTTTCCTGTCAGATTCTGAGGATCATCAACAGCTGTATGTATTGTAACAAACAGACATTTTATAGCAAAGAAAAGTGATCTGACTCTCCTTCCAGAGCAGCAGCTTGCAGGGCGTCCCTCTGGAGTCCCTCAGCAAATCTCAAAAATGTAGGGTTACCATATTTCAGCAAGCAAAAAAAGAGGACGGGAGGAGCCCCACCCTAGCCCCGCCCCTGCCCCTTCCACTTCCCACCCCCTCAGAACTGCCAACCCTCCCCCCGTTCCTTGTCCCCTGACTGCCCCCTCCTGGGACCCCTGCCCCTAACTGCCCCCCAGGACTCCACTCCCTATTTATGTACAGGCGTGACTACCTGCCCTTTCCTGGTTACTATACGCGGCCAGTCCGCATCCACATCCAGTAAAAAAAAAATAAACTAATAATTTAAATTGGAATTTCATCCATTAATAAGTATTTATTATATAGTTAAAACCATTCTATTGAAGGACAGATATTAAATAACACTAAATATGTTAATGTTCAAAACAATATTAAAAATTTGAAAATTTAGAGCATGGAAACCAAAATAGCTAAAATTTAGTTTTGGCAAGATACACGGAATGGAAACTCCGGGATCTTTACCTGTCACTGAATATAGCCATCATACCAATAGTGGAATATAAAACAAGTCTACATATACTCTCCTTAAAATTTTTACTTCTGTCCATTCCCAATAATTGTAACAAATCATTATTACCTTCACTCCACTTGCCACGCGCCCCAAGCACAAAACCAAAGAAGTGGATATTTTTACCTCCCGTTAAGTTTTTAATTTCTTCCTCTAACTCAAGATAATAAGCCACCTTTTCACTGTGGGCTTGTTCCAAACTTCCGGCATTATCCTCCCATCGCACTGTAACATCAACCACCACTGCTGTATCTCCTTTTATAAATATAATATCCGGCTTTCTTAACTCACCCTTACTATTTCTCAAATGGGGCTCTATTATTGCCTTCCACCCTAATTTACCAACCTTATCTACAACTGCAGACACTATTCTATTATGCCTTTTTATCCTAGCATTCTTAGTCTTATAACATTGTCCTGAGATATGGGGAACAGTCTCCCGCACTTTACCGCACCATCTACAAAGAGCATTCACACCTCCTCTTCCTCTTGCTAATGTCTCCCTAGTAGGATAAATATTTGCCCTAAGCTACAATGCTGCGATATACGCTGACGATTTAACTTTACTAGAGTTTCTAAAAATCGAATTACTAATTAAATCATTTTTAAAATATTTTATCCCTACTCCCTGACATCTCAGTTCCGACCATCTTAAAAATTCCTCTTCCCTCCATTTCTTGGGATGAGATGTTACTGCACTAAATAACTATTTTATCCACAAGATTTTCTCCTGCATATAGATAAGATAGGTCCATCCAATCATCTCTCGAGACAATATGTCTCCTCCATTTACGAATTAACACATTTGGGATTTGCACACTAAACTTAGTGAGAGCTAAACCACCATCCCTACCTCTAGAATAAAATATCCCATCTGTGGTACACTGAGGTAAATGTAAAATCTCTTTAACTATTTTTCTAACTAACACATCAAGATCGTCTAAAAGATTAAAAGGGGGTTCTATTAAAAGAAGATTATAAAATAGCTTCGGTAAGATGTATGTCTGTAAAATTAATATTTTTGGGCCGGTTTTAATGGGGCCTTAATTAAATTCTCACTCCAATCTTTCAATTTTTCTTTAAGTACCGGTCCCCCTACACCTATCCAGGGATCTATTCTAGCTCCTAAATATTTTTCAAAATCCCCTGGTTGAACATATTCAATCTCCTCTGACCCTATCTGCCAATTATCCTTAGGATTAACTACATAGGTTTTATATTTAGTTAAAATATGAAAGCCTTTCGTTTTCTTCACATTAACAGAGAGATTAGTATTTTTACAAAACTCCTCTAAGATACCCAAATTTCCCTGCCTCTTGTCCCCTGACTGGCCCCTCCTGAGACCCTCCCCCCATCCTAACTGGCCACCTAGGACCCTACCCCCTACCTGTACCCTGATTGCCCCAACCCCTATCCACACCCCCACCACCAGACAGACCCCTGGGACTCCCATGCCCCATCCAACCACTCTTGACTGCCCCCTCCAAAATCTCCCTGCCCCTCTGCCCCCTGGCCCCCTTACCCTGCCGCTCAGAACATGGTGTTGGGCTCTGTGCGGAGCTGGACACGTGGTTGCGCTCCCCAGCGCAACACACAACCTGGTCCCACCCCACCCAGTGCTGCCGGAGCGGGGTGCTGGGCTGCAGGGGAGGAGGAGCTGCTGCTGAGGCCCGATGCAAATGGCCCGGCAGGCCGGCCGGCTCAGAATGCGGGGGAGGGGGAGGAGCTCTACAGCTGCTCCGGAGTCCAGCCCGGCAAGCTGCGGGGGAAGGGCTCTGGCTGCCAGAGCCCCATGCGAGCGGCTGACTTTCCTGCAGCCCTCCCAGCAGTGCCTCGTTCTGCATGGGGGGGAAATCCCGGACATTTTTAGTGATTTACAAATTCCCCACCGGATGCTATTTTTAACCCAAAAAGGAGGACATGTCCGGGTAAATCCGGACGAATGGTAACCCTAAAAAAATGAAACAGGCCTCAGTTTGTAATCCATCTTGGGTTCTCCGGCTGGCTGCCATCACATCCTTCCCACAGAGTAAGCACCCCCAAACCACCTCTCTCCTAAGTCCCTTTCACTCAACTGCATTGGGCTCCTTTCTTTTAACTCCTTCCTGAGGCTGCCACACCCTCCAGGTGTAACAAGTTGGGGTTAGAGTTCTCAGGCAAAATCTTGGTCCCAGTGAAATCTATGAAGTCAATGGGAGTTTTTTCCAAAGAGGCCAGGATTTCACACACAGTTCCTGTCACCACCCTAGTGGTTATGAAAAGGGCTTGTCAGAAATATTAAATCTATATCAAGAGATGTGTAGAGAAAATCTTGTCTGTTGCTAAATGAGTTCTGTTGAGACTACAAGGTTGTGCGCCCATCTACAAAGTCTGTTTATATCTTGACCATGACCGCGGATACAAAGAGATGGTAAACAAGGTTGAGAGATGGCTGGAATTGTGCACAGTGCATAAAGATGGCTGTATTTTTGTACTACATTTCCCATCTGTGTCTTATTTTCTTTGTCTGCCATCTCAGTCTCTCACAAATGGGAACTGTTTCCTATTCTTTGGGACTGTCTTTTCTGTTTGCTCTTCCTTCTTAAGAAAGAAGTGAGGACTAAGCCTTAAATACATTCTCATTTTGCCATGGCTTTGAACACCTAAGCAGAAGCCTTCGGTTAACTTAAACTGAAAATAAACAACAAAAACCAATACTTCAGCTGATAACAGGTGGAACTTTTTGAAAAGTACAAAACTTTACAATTATTTATAATTCCATGACTTTGCAGCTGAACAATAAACAAACACCAATGGAACTGAACAGCTAACTGTACTTCTAATTTGTATGACAATAGCACTTAGAACCTAACTGAGATCATGGTGCCACTGTCCTCCACAAAGCAGCCATCAGGAAGCAGTCACGGAGTGATGTGCTTCTCCTGGGAACCCAAACTTAGCAGCATTACAGCACATCTAGGCTCTGTCAATCATGGCAGCCAATATCCCCAAATCATTTCCCAATACAGCCTGCTGTATGAGTCTAGAAAATAAACAATAAATAGAAGCATCAAAAATAAAATCACTTATGGTATAGCTATATTTGAACAAGCTACCTGCAATGAACTGTGTTCCTGATTTTTGAATATCAAGATAAAAAGAAATAGAAATAGTAGTAACATTATGTATGGTACATCAAGTAGCTCAAGGCCTTCGGTGACATTGTTTGAAGCCACTGCCTTTCAGTTGTTTTCCCTTCTCTGATTTTTTGCAGTGTTCTCTCATTTATTTCAACATCAGTGAGATACACAGGGAAGAATCTGGGGGTGCATTAGAGAGCACAACTGAATAATGGTAGCCATGAAATTCAGTGTACTAATTGGATGTTGTAAGCATCAGATCTTGAATACCTAGATGCAACTACATATTCAAATCCTGGAAGGGTTCATTCATTCTTTCATTCTGCATACTGTAGATAGAATAGCATGCAATTTATTTTGGGCTGAAATCTTAAAGACTCAGATTTATCTTTTCTGCATTAAAATAGGATATCCACATCTTCAGTCTGCACTAGATATAAACACAGGTCTTCATACTTCTCTCCCACAATAGAAATTAGCTCTGGCCAAATAGTATCCCCTGAATTAAATACAGTGCAGAGGGACATATCCTAAATGAGATTACAGAAGAGTGTTTTAGATTCTGGGATCCAGGTATTCTGACTTTTAGACTGAATACCTAATTCAGAATACCCTTCTCCAAACACAAAGCCAAAATAATTGGTTCGGCATGTTTCAGAATATGTACACAAGAATGCTCTGGAAGCTGCTGAGATGTAATGCACTGGGACGTACTTGATGACCTACAGGGTCATCATTTTCTGTAAAATGGGTGAGGCTAGGAGTCAAACTAGACTATGTAGGATGTCCTCAGTGGCAAGGGTTCACCAGCAGCAGACTTGCCCCTTGCCCATGCTTAGACAGAAAGTACCAGTACACTGTGGTGCTCTGCCATGGGATGGAAGGATGTTGTTTATGCTATACATGGGACTAGTTAACCCCCACTACACCAGCTGCACAGCTGTTTTCCAGTGAAGGCAGGATTTGATCCTATATGTTTTATTACTTTTTGTAGACGTCTGAAAAATCTCTGACAAGATAATGAGGACAAACCACTGCTCTTATGAAGAGTGCCATTTTTCCTGCCCCACTAATGTGCTACCACCACCCTCTGTCCCAGAGGTGGCTGTATTTAAAATGTTTTTGTATGTATATTGTTTTTGAAACTATGGGATCTTTCATCACGTAAAGTGATACTTAAATGTAGATTGTTACTATTTGTTATTTTGTTGATTATCTCAAATCCTCAAGAGCTTATATAAACCCTTAAACAAGCTGAACTCTGGTTGCGTTCAAATGTGGACTGAGGGGAAACAAAATCAGGAACTTTAGGATATGGCTTTTAGCACCATTTTGGTACTAGAAAACTTTGGATGAAATGGGATAAAACAGTCAAGGAAGAGCCTAGAAGGGAAAAAAGCTAACAATAATAAAACCAAACCATTTCAATTAAGTACTGTTTACGTATCATCTGATAGCAATGAATGCACCAAGAATGAATCAAGGCCTATGTGAATATGTTAGAAAGGGCAAGAAATTAATTAAAGGTAAGAATGAGAAACACAGAGTATATAAGAGAATGAATTATTAAAGATAACACCACAATCAAAGGTTAGAGACTAAATTGCACATGAGGTAGATATTGTTCTGGCCCATAAAGAGAAAAAGAGGTCAGGTAAATAAAATACAAACAGGATCTGTACAAGCTGGCAAGATAATTTATTTTCTGAAGAGGTAGGTTTTGTTAGAAAATAAAATGAATGAATTATTTGCCTCAGAGTAATGAAAGGAGAAATGTCAATGACAAAAAATAGATTTTTCAAAGGTTGCAAAGAGATGTGAAGGAAATCTCACCCATGCCAAAGCAGATGATCCAGTCATTGAAAACCTCTGAAGATCAAAAGGAAAATTCTAAGGTCAGCCAGGAGTTAGAGCCAAATGTTTGAATGAACGGAGCAAAGAGAGCAGGCTGGAATCTTTAGCTGAATTTGCAAATGCTTCTGGTTCAGATGCTGAAATTCAATTTTCACAAATATTGTGCATGGAAACCAGATGACTAATTTCTACAGAAATGAACCCAAAAGGGATGCAAGCACAGCCATTGCAAATCTCAAAATGAGAATATCTACAGAAAAGCCTCTTGCATTGTTCTCCGAGCTCTACCTGAAAGTGAGTTCAAATTAAGATGACTTATAAAAGAAATGGTTATTTATTGTTAATGAAGTCGTATGATAGAAAGATAGGAGTGAAAGACACTTCTTGATCTCTATAAAGCTACTAAAAACAGTCCCAAGTTTCAGCCTAGTTCACTGTGGAGTTGTTAGATCCAGGACCGGCTCCAGGCACCAGTCCACCAAGCTTGTGCTTGGGGCAGCACCTGGAGGGGGGCGGCGCAGAGCCCCGGCCGCCGGGGAGAGCGGAGCCCCAGCTCCCGGGGAGAGCGGAGCTCCGGCCGGGCTCGCTGCCCTGCTCCTGGCGTTCTGGCCCCCGGGGAGAGCAGAGCCCCGGCCAGGCTCGCCGCCCTCCCCCCGGTGCTCCGGCCGGTCTGGGAGAGCGGAGCCCCGGCTGGGCTTGCCGCCCTCCTCCTGGCGCTCTGGCCCCCGGGGAGAGCGGAGCCGCGGCGGGCTCGCCGCCCTCCCCCCGGCGCTCCGGGAGAGCGGAGCCCCGGCCGGGCTCGCCGCCCTCTTCCCAGCGCTCCGGCCAGTTGGGGAGAGTGGCCCGTGGCCGGGCTCGGTGCCCTCCCCTGCCGCACTGGGGGGAGGGGGCGTGGCAGGAGGCTTTTTTGCCTTGGGCAGCAAAAAAGCCAGAGCCAGCCCTTGTTAGATCCAGATCCCATGCTGGGAGTTGTAGTCTTTGAGTTTAGAAAAACTAAGAGGAAACAGGAAGTATGTATGTGTGTCAGGGACTGAAGCTGCAACTGCTTCTGAAGCTGTATAATTGTTGTCTAATGGGTGCATGATCAGGTCCTAGAATGGAAACAACCCTATACCTGCTTTTCTTCTCTCTCATATCCTTCCAACTGAGACTTATCCCAGGAAGATGCAGTTACAGGCAGGGGTCAGAACCACCATGTTGCGTGATGGACACTTGACAAAATTACTGGACTTAGTGATGGACATTGGCGGGGGGAGGGAGAGGGCTCCGGGCTGAGGCAGCGGGTTGGGTTGTGGGAGTGGGTATGGGCTCTGGGCTGGGGGTGTGTGTTCCAGAGTGGGGCCAGAAATGAGGGGTTCAGGGTGCAGGAGGGGACTTCGGGCTGGAGCAGGGGGTTGGGATTCAGGGGTCAGGGTGTGAGGGCTACGGTGCAGGCTCTGGTGTGGGGCCAGAGATGAGGGATTTGGGGTGCAGGAGAGGGTTCCAGGCTGGGGCTGAAGGTTTCAGAGTGCAGGAGGGGATTCCAGGCTGGAATCGAGGATTTGGAGGACAGGAGGGGGATCAGGGCTGGGGCAGAGGGTTGGGGCACGGGTGAGGGTGTGGGCAGCACTTACCTCAAGCAGCTCCCGGAAGCAGGGGCATGTCCTCCCTCTGGCTCCTATGAGGAGGCATGGCCAGGCGGCTCTGCGTGCTGCCCTGCCCACAGGCGCTGCCCATGCAGCTCCCATTAGCCATGGTTCCCGGCCAATGGGCTTGGAGCTGTGGAGTCAGCGCTCGGGGAGGAGGGGACGGAGGCAACGTGCAGATTACAGAGCCGCTTTGCTGCGCCTCCGCCAGCAACAGCAGGGATGGGGAGTTGCTTGCAGGGAGGCTCATCTCAGGCGGCTCCCCGTCCCTGCTGTTGCTGGCGGAGGTGCAGCCAGACAGCTCTTCAGGCATGCTACATCCATCTGTAGGCACCACCCTAGGCAGCTCCCATTGGCCGCAGTTCTCGGCCAATGGGCTGGGAGCAGCTAAGTCAGCACTCGGGGAGGAAAGGGGGACGGAGGCAGCATGCACAGCTGCCTGGCTGCACTCTGCCAGCAACAACAGGGATGGGGAGCAACTTTGCGGGGAGCCGCCTGTGAGTACCCCCCACGGACCTCAAAATTTTTTACCGTGGACACTTGTGTCCATGTACAGACCCGTTGCCGACCCCTGGCCAGGTCCAATTTCTTCAACTAAAAGAAGCGCAGAGGGGATGTTTCATCTTATATTTTACCACTTGAATTATTCAGTTCCTCACACATCCTCTCAGGCCCCTTTAAATGGGTAAAAACTAGAGCAACATAAAAGAGCCCTGAAAGATGGAGGAGGATTCCTCCAGAGCAGCCACTGTTAAAGCCTGCCAGAAGGATGTCTCCTGAGGACCTTCTGGCAACCCCTTGTGTGTGCGCATAGGGGCGGATACCAGGGAACAATGAGGGGATAAGAGAGGCATGCAAGGGTGGGACCCCAACACACAGTATTTCAGAGCTTCTGAGCAGCACTGGAGCCCAGAGGGTAGCCTGGGGAGGCTGCTATTACCTAGATATGTCTCCAGTGCTGTCTAAGTTACACCGAGGTCCTCTCTGATGGTTGGCGCAGCCCATGATTGGGAGGGTGCAGAGTTGGTTTAAAGCCATAGACTGCAACTTTGTGCTGCTCTCAGAGGTGCAGCACAGGATCTCACTTGTACACAGAATGGGGCAAGTGTTCTGGAAAAATATTTTATTCACAAAGAATTCACTGTTGTTTGACCTTAAACTCTCCATGAATTGTCTGCTGGCAGCAGCCACCTTTAGCCAAGTGATGAGAGTACTCAACTGGGAGGTAGGAGACCAGGATTCAATGCCCTCCTCTGCCTGAGATGGAGCAGGGATTAGAACTTGGTTCTTCCCCCATTGTAGGAGAGTGCCCTATTCACTGATCTATGGGTATTTGGGGGGCAGAACCGGCTCAGCCTCTCCTGTTGAAGCAGTTCCATATTTTATAAACAGTCAATGGAATAGGGGGACTGGAATCTGGATCTCCCACATCCTAAGTGAGTGTGCTAACCCCACCAGGGTAGAGTCATTCTCAAACTCCTTCCTAGCCCAAAGACTATGAATGACTATGAATTGCCATTATGAAAACAGATAAGCAGACTTCAAAGTAGATCTCTCCAATTATCTTGGTTTGTTGTCTAATCAGTTGAAAGTGACAGAGGAGGAGGAAGACCTGAGTGTATTGGTTGATCACAGGATGACTTTGGGCCATCAATATGATGGGGCCATGAAAAAGGTTAATGCAGTCCCAGGATGCATTAGGCGAGGTATTTCCAGTAAAGACAGGGAAATGTTAGTACCATTATACAAGGCACTAGTGAGACCTCATCTGGAATACTGTGTGCAATCCTGGTCTCCCATGTTTAAGAAAGATGAATTCAAACTGGAACAGGTGCAGAGAAGGGATCCTAGGATGATCCGAGGAATGGAAAACCTACCTTACGAGAGGAGGCTCAAAGAGGTTGGCTTGTTTAGCCTAACCAAACAAAGGCTAAGGGGAGACATGATTGCTGTCTATAAATACAGAGGGATAAATACCGGGGAGGGAGAGGAATTATTTAAGTTAAGTGCCAATGTGAACACATGAATAAATGGATATGAACTGGCCATCAACAAGTTTAGGCTTGAAATTAGATGACTGTTTCTACCCATCAGAAGAGTGACATTCTGGAACAGACCTCCAAGGGGAAAGGGGAACCTAACTGGCTTCAAGACTGAGCTTGATGAGTTTATGGAGGGCATGGTCTGATGGGACTGCCTATGCATGTTGCCCATTGGCGAATGCCAGTAGCAAAAATCCCCAATGGCTGGAGACAGGATATTAGATCGGGAGGGCTCTGAGTTACTATAGAGAATTCTTTCCCGGGTATCTGTCTGGTGGGTCTTGCTCATATGCTCAGGGTCTGACTGATCGCCATATTTGGGGTCAAGAAGGAATCTTCCCCTGTGTCAGATTGGCAGAAACCCTGGGGGGTTTTCACCTTCCTCCACAGCTTGGGGCATGGGTCACTTTACTCATGGGGGAATTCTGCGCCACTGCTCATGCACAGAATTCATATCCCATGCAGATTTTTTTGCTTCCCCACAGAAAAATCATTTTGATGAAGAAGCAAAGGGAAGCCACAAGAGTAGTCATGTGACTCTCCCCAGCAGTATGTTTCGGGTGCCCAGGGCAGCTGGCAGAGTGGTAAATCACTGTGGGGCAGGGGATGAGACTGGGGAAGACCCAGCTGGTGGTTCCTACCCTGCACCGGGCTTAGCTGCTAGTCCTGGCTGGGCAAGACAGGACTTCCTCTCCCCCTGCACAGCATCCGGGGCTGGGTCAGACCCACCCCAGATTTTTCCCCAGGCTACAAGAAGCTCTGCACCCCCCCACTTCCTGCACCCATTACTCCTCAGCTGCAGGAGGAAGTATCATTGTACAGGGAGCTGCTCCCCCATCCACCTAACTGCCATGCAGCCAGACCCCTCATATGCAAAGCCTCTTGCCGAGCCTCACCCCCCATACCCAGAAGCCCCCCCGCCAAGCCCCACCCCCCCTGCACCTGGAACACCACCAAGCCCCCGCCCCCCAGACCCCCTACCCCCCCCAGCCCCCCCCCCCCCACCCCCGGGCCCCCCCCCCCCCCAACACTGAACCTCCCATACCCAGGCCCCCCTGCCGAGCTCTATCCCCCCTGCACCCAGAACCCCCCTTCCACTAAGCCCCAACCACTTTCATCTGGACCCCCCCGCAGAGTCCCATTACCGTTGCATGCAGAACCCCCCCAACAAGCCCCTGTGCATCCAGATCCCCCACTGAGCCATCCACACCCACACTACCCCACACAGAACCCTCTCAACCCACACCTGGCTCCCCGCCACACTTGGATCCTCCTGGGCTGAGCTTGCCTGCCCACACCTGGTGCACCTGGCATGGAGAGGCAGGGCCCTGGTATGTTTCTGGGGCAGGGGCAGGCCCAGTCCTTGCGCTATGTCAGGGTTGGGTGTAACCTCACCATTGAGTCCATGTCCCGGGGGGAGCTGCAAAGTGATCTCCCATCTCTGTGCAGCCAGTAGCCTGTGCTCTCCAATGCCATGCTGGAGTCTCCACATTTATTTGACAAATAAAATTTACAGACTTTTGAGATATGTGCAGAACTTTTAATTTTTTGGTGCAGAATTTTTAATTTTGGGCACAGAATTCCCTCAGGAGTAGTCACTTGCAGGTTTAAACTAGTGTAAACTGAAGTCTTTAAACCATGACTTGAGGATTTCAGTAACTCAGCCAGAGGTTATGGGTCTATTTCAGGAGTGGGTAGGGAAGGTTCTGTGGCCTGCAATGTGCAGGAGGTCAGACTAGATAATCATGATGGTCCCTTCTGGCCTTAAAGTCTATGAGAATTCATAGGCAAAGTGACATTTTTGTAGTGAGTCCTTCCCTAAACATGAGACAATGAACAAGACACTGGCCAGGAACTCAGGAGAAGTGGGATCTATCCTCAGTTCCACCACTGATCTGCTCTGTGACCTTGGGCAAATCACTTCAACTTTGTGCCTTGGTTCTCCTCCCTGACCCCCCCCCATTTATAAAATGGGGATACTGATACTTACCTCTCTTGTAAAGCACTTTGAGATCTCCTGATAATAAGAGCTAAGTATCAGATTCGGATCCTGCAATTAGCTCCAAACAACCAGAGCTCTCTGTAGGTGCAGAGGTCATTGCAGGACCCCAGGGCCTTAGTTAAATTCACTGCACCTCATAGTCTCAAAGATTATTTTATTTTCCTCTTCTCTCCCCACCTGTAGCGTCATTTACTTCATTGTGATTCGAACCATATGGATGAAGAGTAAACCTCATGCTGCGATTATTTCCAACTGTACTGGTGAGTCTAGACTTTAGAGATGGGCCAAAGCCATAAAATTCTGATGTGGATCTTCTAACTTTTGATCCCCTTAAGTTTGAGAGTATCTGAACTCAGTCTTGGTATGATCCCAATGTCTAATTATTATTATTGAAGGAATTATTTTCTTTTAATGGCTGTTTGCACAAATAGGTTAGAAATGAGTTGTGAACAATTTCCTCTTTCCTTGGACAGAGAGCCCATTTTCACAGAGGATAGATGATGAGAAAAAAGTGAGACCCCTTATTCCCTCTAAAGTTTCCATGCCTAGAACCAACCCTTTTTTACAATACTTTTTGCTACATTTTGATATGCCTTTGCATTTCTGGATTCCAGTCAGCATCAGAAATACCCAAATGCAAAAGTCAGAGACATGTTCTCCTGGGGTTTCTATCCCTATTCTGTAGTCCAAAGAGACTCAGACTGTTCTGATGTGATTTGGAAAAGTGAGAGTTTTTGGGAAGCTATTTGCTCTGAACCCAAACTACCAGCCATTGGATGTTTCCTACTCACTAGCTGTCACCATCTTACTCATTCCCCTACTCACAACAGTACATGCTATGAAATAATCAATTAACCCTGAAGCTTAAGTGGAACCACAGTACTGAGATAGGAAGGAGAGCTATGATTTAATAAAACCAAAAATGTGTAGTCAGTGACACCACCTGAATTGCAGTTCCAATTACACATAGGCCATTGCTGTTTCTGGAGATTTACCTTCAACTCATATTTCAAATTGTTTGTAATTATATTTTATTACTAATTGTAACATAATCTTAATGCCTGGATGGGAGGGGGATTTTATTATTATACCACTCTGATGTGCACACTCTAGGTTACCAATAATAAAATTATGCATCCAAAATTTGCACACACCTTTTTAATGCTAGCAGATCCCACACTGACATGCATAAATCAGGTACATTCAGCTATGCAAACTTGAATATATAAATATACAGAAGTTTGCCCATTTATACAGGAGCAATGAACACTTATGGGTTAGAATCATGACATGATGATGCTTCCACAATCAACATTGCATCATAATTATCAAACCTACCAATCACAAAACTTGCAAAGGTGTCCCTCCCTTCAGCAAGTCTGAGCAGGGCTGGTTTAGATTTCCAGCTACCCCAAATTCATAATGTAACAAGGCTCAGGTAGCCTGGAAAGATAAATCCATCTTCTCATCTAAGAGGTATAGTCTCCTTTTTGGGCTAGTCCTTAACTCCCATTAACATTAATATGAGCTAGTTCAACTTCCAGATGGGATCTTTCACTGGCTACAAAGCCATCTTGATCCTTTTTACCAGTTACACCAATTATGTAGTCTCAAGAAGCTCTTGCTGTAAAATGTGCAGAAGACATTAATATACACAGTCTCCCATTACCAAAGAGATCATTAAAGTTTCACTTCTAAACTGAGGCTACACAAGACAAGAGGTCAGTTAATAAATATGATCCCAAAATGTGTTTATTATATTGAATGTAACTAATTTTACCTTAGAGTTGGCATGGACCAGGCTGTAGCTGGTCTGGGCTAGTAGTCAGAGCCGGAGTCAGGTGTAGTGGGCACAGCAGGCATCCAGGTTGGAGAATGAAGCCAAGGGTCTGCACTAGAGTCAACTGCCAATCACCACAGCCAGGGGTCAAGTCAGAGTCAGAACCAGGAATCAAAGCTGAAGGTCAGGGCGGAGTCTGGGTTAGACTAAATGCCAAAACCAACATTTAAGCCAGAGTCTGAGTCAGCAGTTGGAGGCCAGGATCAAAGCCAGGAATGGTAACTGGTGATTGGAGATGAGACATAAGGGCAGGAAATGGAGAAGAGATAACAACCAAGCATGGAGCAGGAACACAGTAGGAACAGGACCAAAGGCAGGAGTGAGGCAGGAACAGAGCAAAAATCATGAACAAGGTTTGGTGCAGGAGAACAAGCAGGGTTGAATGCAGGTACAACAAGAAATCACCTTGTAGCTGAGAGAAACTTCCTGTCCCATCTTCTGGCCTAAATAGCGTGGTTGGACCAACCAGTGCAGCCGGGCAATCCACCAATCAAGGCTCCTATGGGCGGAGCCTTGGCTGAGGCTATAGTCGTACTAGCTTCTTATTCCAACCAGTTTCAGCAGACCCTGGGTGTAGGCCAGGATGTAGAAGCTGCCTGGGGGGCCTCAGGCTGGGTTCAAACCCTGTGACATCACAACAGTGACAAAAGAAAAATGGATAATCACAGAGAAATCATGTATATTATAGTAATCACTCTGGTGTCATTCAGTTATAGCTCTTGATTTTCCTCTCAGTTACCGTAGTGTGTTTTCCACAGAGTTGCACCTGATTTACACCACTGTAACTGAGATGAGAGTCAGGTTCATGGCTTCTAAATTCAAGGCACATTTCGTTTCTGAGAAGCTGTTCAACAAAAGTCCTTTTTAATTATTATTAAATAAACATGAATAAGGGAAAATGTATGATTGATTACCTAATGGATAAAAAAAAGAAAAGGATTATTTAAAGGGAACTGAGAACAGAGCTTTTTAAAATTCTTCTTAATAAAATGCATTTAAGAAATGAATAGTAATTGTATTTTTCAAGGTCTTTTTTTAATGACAATTTCTAACACCTTTCACAAAATATCGCATGTAAAGTAGCATTGTTGTTGCTGGGTAAGTGGCTACCAGGGCCAAGATTTTCAAAAGTGACTAGTGATTTTGGGTGGCTCAGATGTACCTGGGATGTACCTGCCTGAGATGTACCTGCCCCAAAAATCAGTACAAAAAGTCAAAATCTCAATGAACATTTTTTTTGAATGTATAAAAAATAACTAATAATCCAAAGAAAAAAAATATACAGATTGGGTCAACCTAAATATTTCATTTTGATAATTCTGAAATGTTTTGTTTAATTTTTGACCTTTTTTATTTTTAAACTTTTTTTAGTATAAATTAATTAAATTTTCAAGCTGAAAACTCATTTTGAACCAGAAAACAACACTTAACATTTCAAAAATGTCAAAATGGCGACTGATAATTTTGAAACTTTTGTCCAAAAAAGTTTCAAATAGGAAAATCCATCACATCTCTGATCCTTTCCTGGGAAGTTTTGGTTTTGATGAATCAGCATTTTTGAAAATTAAAAATGTTTTTCAGAAGATTCCCATCCAGTTCTAGTGCTGAGCACTAGAGTGATGGACGTTGATTTCAATTAGTGGAAGGTTGGCCCGATTCTATAACTCCATCGATCCCTGCATTTCCTGCTAGTTAATCGGAAGTCCTGCATTTAACCTTTCTCCCTCTTATTTCCCCAGATGGCAAATTCTGTGCCAGCTACACCCATCGAGGGATCATATCAAAGGCTAAAGTTAAAGCTATCAAGTACAGCATTGTAATTATTCTTGGTAAGTGAAAACCATACAGTCGGTAGCTATATAGGTAAAGAGAATGAAAAGAGCTGGTATAGATAAGAGAGGGATTTGACTGACTGTATTCCAGAATTTTGGTTACAATGTATTTATGGAAGAACTGCTCTTTTCGCTATAGACAATATAAATGGTTCATCAGCAAATAGTAAAGATATTTAGAAAATGTTTAATTGTGAATGACTTTAACTTGGAATTGTATTTGTCCAGTGTATGTGTATTATTACTTCCACAATGGTATGTGTCTTCATTGTGCTTTATGGACAAATAAAATACAGGTCCCTAACCCAAACTAGTTTCCACCCTTACAGGTCTAAACATGCACCCCTTGAAGACAAGGGCCCATAGTGCAGGATGTAGGGGTGCTGTTGCACCCCCTGGCTTGAAGCGGTTTCCATCATATATAGGGTTTACACTTTGGTTCAATGGCTTTCAGCACCCCCATTATACACATTGCTCCAGCACCCCTGTTAGGGCCAGATCCTCAGCTGAAATAAGCTGATGTAGCACCATTGACTTCAGTGGAACAAAACAGGTTACATCAGCTGTAGATGAGTCCCAAAGTGTCCCTGACTTCAACAGGAGCAGCAGCAACTCCAGTAGTCACTGGTTAATTGAGCTCATTATGTCCATAACATTCAGCGGAATAATTCCAGATCCTCTTCAGGGCTGACTATGGTGCCACAGTAGCAATAGGTAAAGACGGCATTTAATTACTAAACCTCCTTTTCAGTTGCTTGCAGCTCTCCCAGAAAACGACCTTTTAGGCTGCAATTACTCAAGAGTTCCAGTTAGCATCCGCTGTGGATGTGGGTGTAGGTTTGTAGTGGATTTTTTTTCTTTTTTCTGACGTGCACACTTCTTCAATGTTGTTTGAAATAAGAGCACCATCTCATTTCCCATTAGACCATCCATCAGCCATCAGATGGTAACAGTTATTGGACTTGACTGAGCTGAGCTCAATTTGAATTGGCAAAATGATCCATATAAGAACTAAGTATTATTACATTACACCTCAATATTTACCACATCTGAGAGAGCCAAATAATCGTTTACCCAGAGAGAGACAAATAATCATTTTTATGGCAAATGCCTTCTCTATACCACTTATATCACATCCCTGTCTAGTTTCTCATCCTATACTCACAATTATGTAACTATTGTAATTATATTTTTAAATATATGTATTTTTGTATAAATCCAACTACTGTAGATATGTTATATACACAGGAGCACACTCACTATATATATTCCATTCACATTTAATGAGACAGCTTGGGGTGTGAAGTACCACCCAGTACAAGAAAAGCAAGCAGAATCTGATCCTTAATTAATTCACAGATAAATTAGGAGAGAGGTATAAAAGGGGACTGGCAACGAGATCATCCCTGCTGGCATAGCACTGAAAAGGAGAAAGAGGAACTCTACTCTCTTTCTGGAGTTAAATGAGAGCTAAGACTTGTGCAAACATAGCCACACAGACAGGCCCAGTGACGAGAGGGGGGCAAAGGGGGCAATTGCCCAGGGGCCCAGGGAATTTAAAAGGGCCTGGGCGCCCCTAGGCCCCGCTGCGGTAGTGCAGCGGGGCTAAGGCAGGCTTCCTGCCTGCCCTCGCTCCGCACCATTCCCAGAGTAGCTGGCATGTCCCTGCAGCCCCTGGAATGGGGTCTCCGCGCATTGCCCTGGCTTGAGCACCAACTCTGCAGCTCCCATTGTCCAGGAACTGTGACCAATGGGAGCTGCGGGGGGGAGGGGCGGTGCCTATGGGCAGTGGCATGCGGAGACCCCCGGGCCCCCTGCCTAGGAGCCGCTGCCAGAGGGGTGTGCCGGTTGCTTTTGTGAGCTGCCCGAGGTAAGCACTGACCCCCTCCTGCACTCCAACTCCCTGTCCCAGCCAATAGCCCGCACTCCACACCCACGCTCAAACTCCCTCCCAAGCCTGACCCTGCACTCCCTCCCACACCCCAACCCCCTAGCCCAGCCTGGTGAAAGTGAGTGAGGGTGGAGGAGAGTGAGCAAAGCAGGGAGGGGGGATGGAATGAGCAGGGGGTGGGGCATCAGAGAAGGGGCAGGACAGAGGCATTGTCTTTGCGCGATTAGACAGGTCTTTGGGTTTGTGAGATCAGACAGTTGGCAACCCTACCGGGGGGCACATGTGGAAGCCCTGGCCGTGCCGGAAGAGTATGCCCAGCAGTGCAACTGGCAGCTCGCTGGGCACCAGCCAGCGCAGGCGCAGCAACACCCCCACCCCCCCAAATGTCAGGCGGACACTGACTGCTCTGCCCAAGGGCCCGGAATTGCTGTTAGCGGGCCCACAGAGCTAGATGTTAGAATGAAAGTTCCAGTGGAAACATACTGAGTTTTGATCTCTCTGATAAGTTCAACTCCTTTCTAGAATGAGATTTTCTACTTTATCAAAGTATCATCTGACCTCATCCTCAAAGGAAACCTGCACAACGCTTTCAAAAGACAAGCCTGGGAGCTTAAATTCATAACTTTGCTAGACACTAAAAATCAGGGACTGAATAGATAGATACTGGGTTTATGGCTTATTATAATAATTTGCATGGCCGGCTCTGGCTTTTTTGCCACCCCAGGCAAAAAAGCCGCCGCCCGGCCGCCCACCCCCCCGGGGTGGGGTGGGGAGGGCAGCCGGAACCCTGGGAGGAGGGCGGCGAGCCCCGGCCGGGGCTCCGCTCTCCCCCCGGCAGCCAGAGCACAGGGGGCAGGGCGGCAAGCCCCAGCCAGGGCTCGCTGCTCTCCCCCCGGCGGCCAGGGGGAGGGCGTCGGGGAGGGAGGGCGGCCAGAGCGCCGGGGGGAGGGCGGCGAGCCCGGCCGTGGCCCTGCTCTCCCCGGGGGCCGGAGCGCCGCGCCACCCCCCTCCAGGTGCCGCCCCAAGCACAAGCTTGGTGGGCTGGTGCCTGGAGCCGGCCTTGATAATTTGTAACCCACTAACAACTTTCCACCCACCCACCCCTTTCCTCCCTATGACTATAGGGATGTGAACAGGCCACTTCACCTTGAATGGTTCCTTGAAATATGTGTTAACTACTTAGGCTAAACAATCTGTTCTATATTGTATTGAGCTATGACACTCTGATTAAGTTTCCCAAACTGGAAAAACAGCTTTGTGTAAGTTCAAAAGCTTGTCTCTCTCTCTCACCAACAGAAGTTCGTCTAATAAAAAATATTACCTCACCCACCTTGTCTCTCCTTACCCTCAGTCATTTAAAAAGAACTCTGTGAATGTTTAATAATGGAGGTAGTTGATGGATGTGTATGGTTGTGGCTCCATTGGATACAACTCTTCTCATTTATCTGATCTGCCCCCATCTCTCTCTGCATAGACCTACATGGTTCTCTCAGAGTTTTGCTCTGTAGTGTGCAATCATCTACTTCCCCACTTCCTGAACAATGGAACTCTGCTGGTGGCACCTGCGTTCAGAGCCTTCCACAATCCTTGCTTGTGCTGAAGTCTTTTGTTCTTCATGAGTGAATGTCGGATTTATGTATTACCATTTAAATTAACAAGCACACTGGAAGATTAAATGGTTGACATCGTCTGGTTTGAGACCTCGTTTGGCGATATTTACACCCCACAGTGTTCCTGATTAATATGTGAGGCATACACAATTCATGCATAAAAAGACACTGTGAAAACCACTGTACTTCGACTTCATTTTCTACTGTTCTATCTGCTGTGACTAAGAAGTGAAGACATCTGGGAAGCAGGGGGTGAAGAGAGAAAAGTTTAGCACTCTGATTCAATGCTAGAAGCATGCTGATTGCCCAAATGGGAACAGTGAGCTTTCCCTACCTCACTGCATAGCGGAGGTCTTGGTGCAGGTGTCATTCTGCATTCATTTCCTAGGGAGACAAAATTATATTAGTGGAATGATGATGCTGACACTGTATGGAGATAAATAAAGGCTGCAGCACCCAGGGCTTGAGATTAGCTGGTAGTGCTACACAGGAAGACAATTGTAGCCATTTACTTATACAGCTGACACCCACGCCTGCATCTACAGATGGGTATTTTCATGGTAGCATACTCAGAGATGCACATACCCTTTCTCTTCAAGCACAGCATTTATACTGACATATTTTGTGGAAAAAACTATACTGTAGTTGCTTGTTTCATTGTTTAGTGCTAGCGTTTGCAAATACCAAAAACTTTTGTCTGAATCATGCTATTCACAAGAACAGAATCACAGCTATTTTTTTAAACTCATCTATGTGGCAATCAGGGCCAGCTCCAGGCACCAGCTTAACAAGCAAGTGCTTGGGGCAGTCAGGGGAGAGGGGCGGCACCTGCAGCAATTCGGGGGCGGCAGGTCCCTCACTCCCTCTAGGAGCGAAGGACCTGCTACTGAACTGCCGCCGCCGATCGCGGCTTTTTTTTTTTTCCAATTGCCGCCACTGATCGCGATCACGGCTTTTTTTTTTTTTTGCTTGGGGCGGCAGAAATGCTGGAGCCGGCCCTGGTGGCAATAAAAGAAAGCCTTTGTTACAGTCTACTGCCTCTACAAGGCTGTCCATAACAGCTGCTAACCTTATTGAATGTTGAAGCTTATGCTCATTAAAAATGTCTGATTGGGATTTTCAAAGGAGACTCAGCAAGAGAGGTACATAAATCCCTTTGTACCATAGGCGTCAACTCCATGGGTCATCACCGGCCTAGACCAAGTGCACCCACTGGCAGAACTGGGGGTTGAGCTCCCCCAGGGCCCGGAGGAAGCCAGTGCCTGTGATTTCTACTTCACTGGATGTTGGGGAATTGGGGGTTAATACCCGGCATATATATATATAAGGAAAGCAGTTTGCACATTCCTTGCATATCTTGAATGTGCTCAGACAAGTGTCAGCTGAGAAATACAACAACATTCAAAGGTGGCAAAATGTAAGCTCAGGATATGCATTTGAGGGCAGGTCTATGCTTCAAACAGTGCAGCGGCACAGCTGCACCAGTGCACCTATGCCTCTATAGCATTTCAGAGAAGACACTGCTACGCCAATGAGAGAAGCTCTTCAGTGTAGTTAATCCACCTCCGTGAGAGGCAGTAGCTAGGTCGATGGGAGAAGGTCTCCTGTTGACTTAGCGCTGTTGTAGCGTAGATTTTTCACACCCCATAGTGACGGAGTTATACCAATGTACGTTTATAGTGTAGCGCTTGCCTGAAATAACATTGTTTTGTTTTGAAGTATTCCTGGACATTGGGCAGCATGCTCTTTTCTGAGCCCACAGCTAGACATGCATTCACAGCCAATGAGTGATATTCTGTAGGGGTGAATTCCCCCATTCTAATGGCTCCCCATAAATCTTGACTCAACACACTTTGTGTGGGGGGCACTACATGAGGGCTGGGTAGGACAGAATCCATCCTGCGGGCAAGGCAAGAGGTAATTTTGTAGCCTGTTAATATCTGCTGTGACAGCTCTGGACTGGAATAGGGGCCATGAACCATGCATGTTACATTATTGCAACCCTCCCTCTTCTTCTCCAAATCCTGCTTTCAGGGGTGGCCTCTGCTGAACTGGCACAGAGTACTCCCATGCATTCATTCTGTAGCACCCTCCAGCCACTGTGAAGAACCACAGTGAGTCTGCTGTGGTTTGGAGTGAGAGTGCAGAAGAGAGTCTTGTCTCTTACCCTACGTGCATCTTGTAAACATAGTGCAGTTAACATTGGGTTAGTTTTGCGGTGACTGAGTTTACACTGGCTGTTCGCACAGGGGACCATTAGCACAGCCATTCACTGTATTTGATGATGTTTTAATCGGCTATCTATTTATCCTTATGATTATATTTCAGTTGTCTAGTTCTCTCATAATGCCTAGATGTGTCTAGGGGGACCACTTTATGAATACACTTACTGGAAGAATCACAATATTTTATGGTTATTACAATAAAAATAAAGGAGCAGATATATGAAGATCTAATAACTAATCCCTTAACTAGTACTTTTTAATAGGGAGAGAGACTCTTGCGTAAGCAAACATATATGTGGCCAATCTGTTTTATGGTAATCTTCTTAAATACTCACCCTATCTAACTTCAGCATTTTAAATCTCCCTCTCTCTTTTGCAGCATTTGTCCTCTGCTGGAGTCCTTACTTTCTCTTTGATATCCTGGACAACTTCAATGTACTCCCTCAGACCAAAACACGCTTCTATGCATCTGTGATTATTCAAAATCTACCATCTTTAAACAGTGCCGTTAATCCCCTTATCTACTGCATCTTCAGCAACATCGTATGCCGTCCTTTTTTTGGGTACTGCTTCGTTATTGCAGTAGCTGCTGTATATCACCTATTCTTCTTAAAAAAACTGAAATAAAATAAAATAAAAGGGAGGGGGACATAAATACAATTTTTAAACTTTACCAATTGTGTGTAGATAATTCTATTATTTTTATATTTTAATTTTTACCTTTTATTTCCTTTAGGAAAAGAAGAGCAAGAAACTTAGGGGGGACTTTCAAAGACCGAACTGATGGGCAGGAAATGCAGGCTGTGTCCAAGCCCGAATACATCTAGAGCGCATATATCAAGACCCCTGCTATTACTGCCTTGAGAATGCTGACATCTCATTCTTTCTCTGTAGCATTTGGATTTCAGAATGGCATTGCAAATTCTTTCACTGTACACCCTATGGGCCAAATTCAGCCCTGGGATAAAGGAAAGTTGCATGCTCTTATGCCAAGACCGAATTTGGCTCTCTATTTCCAGAGAAGCTGTATCCAAGTACAGCTTGTATCCAAGCGGTGTACCTGAATGTAAATATATTTTATCTATCAGGATTTTCTATCTGTTTTTAAAGATTATCTTGTTGAAGCTATATATAGTTACCGGCTGATGTAACTTGTAAAGAGCATTTAGAGCTAATTACAGACAGGGGCCTTATTTAATACATTTGCAATGAAGTGTTGGCATCATCTCAACTCAGACCACATTTAATTTATTGGTGAGATTTTGGTTTCTTTATATACCACGATATATGAAGTATACAAAAAGGCGGCGGGGGGGATGGTAATTAATGGGTCAAAATCATCAGGGGATATAAACTGGTGTAGCATCATTGAAGCTTTAGAATGCCACTGATTTACAAACAGATGTTGATCTTGCCCCACCTGTTTAAGTAAGAGCTACTGCAATATTTGTAAAACTACACCAGCGCAGATGGCTTAAATTGTTTAAAAAAATATGGAAGCCTCTAAATTGCAATGTAAAGTCAGATCCCACAAACACCTTTGTGAGTAGTCCCAGTGAAATCAACAGGACTATTTGTATCCATATTCCTGTTTGCCAAAGGTTATATTAAGTACAAGTGGTCACCTTTAACAACTGATGAATTGCCTTCAACAACTAAAGAACTTTACCTCAGTTTTTGCTGTATTCTAGGTAGTCTCTATAGCAAATATGGGGCCGTTTATGTAATACTGCATATCAGGAGCTAATATTACCTATCTACTGTATCTAAGGCAAAATTAACACTAGCACCTACATGTTGCAAACTATGGGCAATATGGAATAGGATACCATTGCTGTCATTCTTGCATACCTTTGGGTCATTTTGGTAAATGCACTAGGTAAGCACAGTAATACCAGGTTGAGCTTGGCTCGCTCTCATTTGTGGACAGTAGTGCCAGTTTTCACAGAGCCTTTCATTCATTTACTGTATGCACTACTGTTTATGCTGCTGGCCTTGTCTGCATTCTATTGTTGCTGCTCCCACACACGTTCTTTACGACTGTTCCAGTAGACTTTTGACTCACTCCACTGATCTCTCAGTGATGTGATATTACAGTCTTGTTACCCACATATAAATCCTACTCAGGATAAGCTCTCTATATTTTAAAGATTCCTCTTTTAACTAAGGCTAGGGATGGAGGGGGGAAAAATTATAGCCTGCTCAAATCTTCACCCTACCCAAACAGCTGACTCTAAATATTTATTCAGGTTTAGACTGGTTCCAATTTCAATTAATTCCCCCTTCTTCTGCCCTCTGACTCCAAGCATGAATGCGGTTACCACCCTTTTACCTTTAAACACCGCCTAGTTTCTTTCCATCTCAAGAACCTCTGATAAACCCCAAACTCCCGCCTCTTCCAACCTGAGATCCCATACAGTAGGCCTGTTCTTGCACTGCTGAGTCTTTGGAGTTCCCAGTGTAGGATCCAGCATCTCTCTCTCTCTCTGCTTGTCCTAGGCCTCAATAAATTGAAACTATTGTATGCATTCTAAAGTGTGCTGTACACCCTGGAGTGGAAAAAAAAAAAAAAAGCTGAATCTTCAAATGTAGGATGAAGAGAAGAGGGGGTCAAAGATAGGGAGACCCTATTGGGATGAATTGGTGGGATCTAAAGTGTAAGATCATTGGGACAAAGATTGTTCTCTTTGTGTTAGTATAGTGCTAACACAATGGGGATCTGACCTATTTAGAACCTTTAGACACTGCTGTAATGTAAGAACATAAGAAATGCCATAGTGGATCAGATCAATGGTCCATCTAGCCCATTGTCTCTGACAGAGCACTTATCAAGTGACCCTATTGTCCACTCCGACCTTCTGGCAGTCAGTACACCCAGAGAATGGGGTTGTACCCCTGACCAACTTGACTAATAGCTACTGATGGACCTATCCTCCATTAACTTATCTAATTTATTTTTGAACCCAATTATACTTTTAGCCCTTACAATATTCTCTGGGAAAGAGTTCCTCTGATTGACTGTGCGTTGAAAAAGTACTTCCTTATGTTTGTTTTAATCCTGCTGCCTATTAATTTCATTGGCGACTCTGGGGTCGTGTGTTATGTGAAGGAGTAAATAACACTTCCCTATTCACTTTCTCCACACCATTCATGACCTCTATCATATTCCCCCCTTAGTTATCTTTTTTTTTGTAAGATGAACAGTTCCAGTCTTTTTAATCTCTCCTCATATGGAAGCTGTTTCATACCCTTAATCATTTTTGTTTCCCTTCTCTATACCTTTTCCAATTCAAATATATCTTGTATGAGATAGGGTGACCAGAACTGCACGCAGTATTCAAATTGTGGGCATACTATGGATGATATAGTGGCATTATAATATGTTTTGTCTTATCATCTGTCCCTTTCCTAATGGATCCTAACATTGTTAGCTTTTTTGACTGCTGCTTCAGGATCTATTGGAAGGTTACAGATAAGGAAATTCTCATTAAAGGAACCCAGGGAACAGGGAGGTGCAAGGGGACTATTGGCGAATTACAAGGAAGGAGGCAGAAGTCAAGCAACGCACTGTCAACTTGTGGAACTCCTCGCCAGAGGATGTTGTGAAGGCCAATACTGTAACGGGGTTCAAAAGGGAGCTAGATAGATTCATGGAAGATAATCCATCAATGGCTATTAGCCAGGATGGGCAGGAATGGTGTCCTTAGCCTCTGTTTGCCAGAAGCTGGGATTGGGTGACAGGGCATGGATCACTTGATGATAACCTGTTTGTTCATTCCCTTGGGGCACCTGCCATTGGCCACTGTCAGAAGACAGGATACTGGGCTTGATGGAGCTTTGGTCTGACCCAGTATGGCCATTCTTATGTTCTATTAATTAGAGGGTCATGGAGAAGTATAGAGTGGAGCCTTAAAGTTAGGATAAACATGAGAAATTAACTTTTTATGGTTCAGTCTTGTCAAATCCAGGACTAGGCCATAGACGGTGATCCACCATGTTTCCATCATTTAGAATTCCCTTCCATAAGCTCTCAGGGAATCTTCCTTGCTTAGTGTACTCAAATGCAAAACTCAATGGTGTCAAAGGGCTTGGCTACACTTGCAAGTTAGAGTGCATTAAATCAGCCCCAGGCACCATAACTCCTGAGGTGTCCACACTGGCAAGGCACTTGGAGCGCCTGAACTCTGCTGCTGGAGCGCTCCTGGTAATCTACCTTCATGAGAAGCATAGAGCTTGCTGCATCCCGGCTGGAGCACCAGGGTGTCAGTGGGGACAACATGTTGCATTACTGAGCTGTGATTGGCCTCCAGAAATGTCCCATAATCCCCTGAAGTCAAGTAGCCACTCTGGTCATTGTTTTGAACTCGGCTGCAGGCATGCGGATATCCCCTTTCAAAGCTCCGTTTCTGACAGCTGGCTGCTTATCTGCTCCGGAACACTAAGCAAACCATTACTGTGGAATGCTTTTGCTGCCGAGGCAGGCGTGTTTGTGTGTGTGTGTGGGGGGGGGGGGGGGCCCGATGTCAGGGCTTCCCCCTGCTGCTATCTGAATTTACAAGACAGCATGCTGACCCCCAAAACACACTGTCTCTCCCCACACGTACACACAACATATTCCCTCTCACACTTCTCACCCCCTCATTTGAAAAGCAGTTGGCAATCTAATAGGATGCCCATGGAACAATGGGATTGGAAAACCTGCATCATGTGATGCTGTGCCTGCCCCATTAGGCATTGCAACCCCTTCCAAAGTATGCTGCCATCACTTGCACACTGGGATAGCTACCACAACGCACTGCTCTCTGTGGTGTTGCAAGAGCTGCATGTAAACATGCTTCACAGTCACAAGGAGCAAGTGTGAACACACAGCAGCACTTCCCCTGCTGCTGTCTCTGAGGGCTGGTTTAACTCCCGGCGCTGGTTTAACTCCCGGCGCTCTGCGTCTGCAAGTGTAGCCATAGTCTTACTGATTTAGCTGGTGGGCTAGCTATATTGATTTCAATATTTATTTTGGTGTAAGGCATCGTAAAATGTTTGCATGATACTGTACTCTGATCAGTTCTATTGCACTGTATATTGTACTATAAATTCTGATCTGAGTTTATTTCTCCTCCTCCTCCAAGATTTGCATTTCTATGTAAGTGGAATGTGTTTAAATAGTTTATAGGGGTTTTTATAATCCTTTACAGTCAGCTTGCTCCCTGCAAAGAAATCTGAATAAATCTTATTTGCTTATGTATATTACAGTAGTCATTTTTTTTAAACTAGTAGGTACAAGGCATCTCATTTATGGTTTATATGTTCTCGTAAGACCAAGATAATCAATAAGAATATCCTTCCATAGTTAAAAAGCTCACTTTAATTAAAACAATGAAGCGACAAGTCCTCATAACAGAGTCACTTTAGACAGACTGCATGTAAGGATTAGATAATATTTCCTATTTTCAGTTATTTACAACCTGGAGAAGGGGGGGGGTGACATTTTTCAGGCTGAACTTGGCTTTAGCCTGTGAGGTTGTGTGTGTTTGTTTCTTTTCTGACGTAACACACACATTTTCTACTTTTAAATTCTTAGCACATTTTAGAAATATATTATCTACATTTCAGATATTCTGCGGGGCTCCAGGAAAGTCAAACAGATTTTCATTTGACAAATTAATTTAAGCCCCAAGTCTGCAAACTGACACTTGTGCTTCACTTTAAGAACATAAATAACTCCCATTAAAGTTAAGCACATGTGTAAGTGTTGGCAGGCTCTGGGCCTCAAGCTTTATCTGAAACCAGTCACCATTTGGTTTCAGAGTAACAAAGTTATTGTTATTTTGATCAAGCACAATTCTGTACCAGCTGCCATTTTCATGATAACAATTTTGAATTGACTATGGGCCTTATTCTGAAGCCCTTATCCGCGTGAGCATCTACCTGCTTAAATGGCTCCATAATAATGCTGAATGCTGCCCAAGTATTTAAAAATAGCAATAATACATTTCTCTTAGGCCAGGTCTACCTGTACAGCGCTACAGGAGCACAGCTGTACTAATGCCACTGCAGCATGTCTGGTGACAACATTCTGTGCCAACATTCTATCCCTTCGGCATAAAAACACACCTCGGCGAACAACAGAACTGTGCACACAAGTGGTTGTGTCCGTGTAACTTAGGTTGCTTAGGAGGGTGGTTTATTCACACCCCTGAGCAACATAAGTTATGCCGACATAGGTTGTAGTGTAGACAGCCTCCCATACAGGTCTTTCTTTTTTATTTCTCTTTGGTGTGTGGGGGTGTCTGTGTGTGTGTGTGTGTGTGTGCGCGCGCACTGTGTGAAAAGCTAAGCCAAAGAGATGAGTTTTGCATTTATCTCTGAAAGAGGTTAGTTCCATGATTATCCTTACCTCTTGCAGGAATGAGTCCCCTGATCCAGGGCCAGCTCTAGCTAAAGATTTGCCTTCTACATTCACAAGCCACTCCCTCTTGGGTAGCGGTTTCATTGTTCCACTGCAATATAGTTGTCATGGCAGATCCCAGTTATGTCAGGTGATGCGATCTCTCCAGTAGCTAGGGCCAATCTCATGCAGGGCTTTGAATATCAGGTCAGAGACACTGAACATCATGAAAAGTAGAACATTCAGGTGATCTGTCCATAGACCCATAGAAATATAGGACTGGCAGGAACCTCAGGAGGTCATCTAGTCCACCTCCCACTGCAGAATAAAAGCGAATTCAGAAACACAAAATTTTCCACAGAATGGAAATTCCAGTTCCCTCATAGCTTGAGATATTAGAAGGCCTGAATGAATTAAGTGTTTTGGTTCTAGTGTTCTGAATGTTCCTCTCAGCTTGGCTATTGTAGGCATTCAGCATTTATTGCTAGTGGGGTTGATCTCTGCAGCTCTTGAAGTCTCAAATGAGCGGGGTGCATAATTTACTCCTGGGGGAATTCTGCCCCAATCCTCAATGCAGAATTTGCTTAGAAATTAATGTTCTGCACAGAATTTTTTTTCCTCCATAGAATTGGCTCTGCAGAGATGGTGGCCACCACTAGGATACCCAGCAGAGCCCAGCTTCCCAGCTCACAAATAGAAGACCCTGCCAGGGGGAGGAAGGAGCTGGAGGGTTCCCAGCAACTGCAGATCCCAGCATATCCTGAAGGAAGAAGGTGGTGTGCAGGAAAATCCACACAAGCCCAGGACCCAGCATCAGGTTGTTTCTCCCTCAGGATCCCTGGGCTCTGGGGGGAGGTAGGTGGGGTGGGGTAGGGGATGGGTTCTCCCCATGGTGCCACCTGGAACTGGGGTACCACAGCCCTCTGACCCACCAGCCTGGGCTCTCTCTCACTGTGCTGCTGTGACAAGCTGCAGATCTGCTCCTGGTCCTACACTTCCACCAGCATTCACATAGGTAGGGACACAGCCAGTTACAGTTACGTGCAGGCTCTCTGACTAGCCACTGCATGAACCAACAGTAGAAAGGCTACAGCCAAGGTAATTCTCAGCTCCCCAGCCACTCACCCCCTCCAGAGCATAAACCCAAAATTATACTGTTTTGTACTGCACAGGGATTTGTACTGTGTAAACTTAGAGTTCGCCCCTCCCCTCAATGTGGAGAGGAATATACAACAGCCTTTGCCCCTTGAGCTATGATTTCCCATGCACTTTACTCCAATAAAGTTTAGATAAAGCAAAAACAAGTTTCTTAACTACAAAAAGATAGATTGTAAATTATAAGTGATAGCAAACAGATCAAAGCAGGTTACCTAGTAAATAAACAAAAAACGCAAACTAAGTCTAACACACTAGTTAAACTACTAGTTCATATTCAGTGTCAGCCTGAGAGATGATACAAGCAGGCTGAAGATTCTTAAGGGACAAGCTGCGTTTGCTTTACAGCTTGGAATCCCCAGGTGTTTCATACACAGGCTAGAAATCCCTTTAGCCTGGGTCAGGCACTTCCCCCAGTTCAGTCTTTGTTCATCAGGTGTCCCCAGGAGTCTTCTTGTGTTGGGATTGAAGAAACCCCGATTATGTCACTCCCTGCCTTATATAGCTTTTGCATATGGCAGGAACCCTTTTATCCCAAACTCAGTTTGTGGAAAAACACTGACATCCCAAGATGGAGTCCAGAGTCATGTGGCCTGGTCACGGGCCCTTACATACCTTGCTGAGTCATAGCAGCCATTACTTACGGGCTTTCTGGAGCATTCTCAGGAAGGCTCACCAGGTGGGAGATGAAGCTTCTTCTAAGGTCTATTGTTTTCCCTAATGGCTCATTACCCTGAATAGGCCCTTCCCAACCAGCTATCTAGACTGAAAGCATCTTGTTTAGTGGGTGTCACTACATTTGAAATAGAGATACATAATCAATATTCATAACTTCAGATACAAAAATGATACATGCATACAAACAGGATAATCATATTGGAAAAGTTATGATTTGCTCAATGACACCTCACATGACCCATCTTGTACAAAATGCATCATAATTATGCCATAATCATATCATAATAATATAGCTATGAAGACTATGGGGTGCAGTGTCACAGGGGTTTCTTTAACTCTCTACTCCTGGGGGAATTTGTGTGTGTGTCTGTATTGTTACAGACAAAGTTACTTACAGGTATTTTGAAATAAATTACCAAAATAATTGAAAGTGGTGCGATTGTATAACATTATTTTGACAAATAAAATATGAAGAATTTTGCAAAATTTTAAAATATTGTGCACAGAATTTTTAATTTTTTGGTGCAGAACTTCCCCAGGAGTAAAACTGGGCCTAAAATTACTGAAATTTAATACAGTTCCTGATATTTTGGTACAATAAGATTTAAGAGGTTAGTTTGTTACCCAGGGTTTTCAGAACCCAAAACTGTTTCTCTCCGGGTGGTGTCAGGAATAAAATCAGTCGGAACACAGTACTTCTGTCTGATAAAAGATTGATATATGCAAGCATGCTCTTATCTAAAACTACTATTTATTAGATTTTAAGCACACACAGTTTAGGACATCCCAGATATAGTTACCCACAATCTGAGATGGTTTCAAATAATCATCAGCCAGGCTTCCTGGGGCCCTCTTTCCATCCAGCAGATGGGGAGTTTAGATGTCAGCTCCTTGCCCAAATAAAAGCTCCCTTGGACTGCTCTGAGGTATTTACTAATCCAGGGGTCGGCAACCTTTCAGAAGTGGTGTGCCGAGTCTTCATTTATTCACTCTAATTTAAGGTTTCGTGTGCTGGTAATACATTTAAACATTTTTAGAAGGTCTCTTTCTGTAAGTCTATATTATATAACTAAACTATTGTATGTAAAGTAAACAAGGTTTTCAAAATGTTTAAGAAGCGTCATTTAAAATTAAATTAAAATGCTGATTTATGCCACCAGCCTGCTCAGCTCGCTGCCAGCCTGGGGTTCTGTTCACCTAGGCCAGCAGCGGGCTGAGCAGGGCCTGCGGCCAGGACCCCAGACCTGGGGGGGGGGGGTTTCAGGGGTGCAGGGCAGAAGGCTGGGGGGTGCAGGGCAGAAGGCTGGGGTGCTTGGCTTGTGGGGGTTCTCCCAGCCCCCTGCCCTGAGAGGCTCAAGGCAGGGGGCTGGAAGGGATAAGCCCTGTTCCACCCGCTTCCCCCAGGCTCCATCCCTACCTCTCTCTGCGTCCTCTACGGAGCTGTGTGCCCGCTGCCTCTCTTCCCCCGCCCCCTTGCTAGGGCCATCAGCTGATTGGCGCAGGAAAGGAGAGGGGAAGGGGCAGGAAAGCACCACGCTGTGGGAAGAAGCAGGGGAGGGGGGAAGCTTGGCTGCCGCAGAACCAAGCTTCTGCCTCCTGACCCCGCAGGGAAGAGCGGTGAGCGGGGGGCGCTGAGTGGGGCTGGGGGCCGGGACCACGGCAGGGAGCTGCGTGCCACTCAGAATCAGCTCGCGTGCTGTGTTTGGCATGCGTGCCGTAAGTTGCCAACCCCTGTACTAATCTATAACTCTAACGAAGCACATAACCTATAGTGACTCCTAGTGGGTCAGCACAATAACCTCTGCTGGGTCATCAATTCTCCTAATTTCAAATCAACAATTATCTCAAAACAGTTCTAGTATTTCTAGCCATAACAAGAATATGTCAGGGGCACCTATAATCCAGGTCGCTATTCACTCACTATCCTCCCTGATTAACAAATTGCAGCTGTCTGATCTTGCCTCATAAAGGCCTAAGATTTCCTTAGCTATGTGATGTTTGGTTTTCAGCTGGCAGTGGCTGAACATACAAAATGACTGCAGTACTGTCAAGTTCTGGGGTACACTAAAGAATGTCAAATTCTGGGGTAACAAGTTAATTTTTCATCATCTTTAAAGAATAAATAGAGTCAGTTTTCAACAAGACCCTCTACTGAAAGTACAGGAGTTAGTAGGCTGAAAAATGACAATAGTGCAAAAGGCAGTTAGGTCAAGATTTTCTAAAGTGATTAGTGATTGTGGGTAACACCAACATGAAATACCTTAAAGGGGCTTGGTCTTCAGAGAATAGGTTTGCAGCACTTTCTGAAAAGTAGGCCTCTTTAAGGTGTCTCAAGTTAGGCAGTAAATTGTTAGTCAGTTTTGAAAATCTTGGCCGTATCACTTTTTATGATGAGAGTGCGGTTGAATTAACTTTATCTGCCACTGCAGCCAGCCCACAACAGAACATCCCATGTGCTCTCTGAAACGGGCACAATGAAGAGAGGGGCCCAAGGGGGCCCAGGACCCCCTTGGGAATAGATGTGAATCAGGCTTCAGGGCAGAAGCTGCAATAGGTCCACCTGGCCCTACTTGAGGCTGTCCAGGGCTCGAATGCTTCAGAACTGCACTGCTCAGGGGTCTGCACACAACACTCAGCTCTGGTGGCCTTTGGTGCCTCCCTTTGGCTGGGTGGCTCCATGGCACGGGCATTGTGGTGTGGGACTGTGCACCCTGGACCCTGCCCGCAGCTGATCCAGCCCAGCATGGAGCCACTGAGGTTCCTCTGCAGCTGCGAGGGGGGCGGAGTTTACAATGCAGAGCTGCTGGAGCGATACAAGTTGCTAATTCAGCAGGGGGACTCCATCTTTGAGGTGGGGACCCCAGGCGGGGAGTAGTGGTGGGAGGGGCCTGAACCTGATGGGCGCTCGACAGCATGGTTAGAAAGGAAAGCCCTCCATACTTCTACTTCTGTGCAATGGTTCTAACTCCATCACATGCTCGGCCCCAAGGAGGCACTCCCCACTCCAATCAGCATTTTTTGAGCCTTCTCCTTAGGAAAATTCTGGTTGTGCCCCTGGTCTGGAAAACATGATAAAAATGGGAGAACTAAAGGACTTCCAAAAATCATGATCATGTGCAGCCTTTGTAAAAACAATAGCAAAAAAATCATTGCACTCTATTTTGTTCCAAAGGAAGAATATATTCAACAGAGAAAATTAAACTAATGCAGAAACTTCATGTTTAAAACTAACCACCAAGATATTTTCTGCTTCCATAAGCAGGAATTTTAGATTGTTCACAAACAATGTTGGTCTTTGAACCACGACTGATTTAGAATTTGAATACATCTTTTACCTTGCACTAAAAACTGCTGCATTTCCTTGAACAGATGCAATTTATTTTTTACACAACATTCAATTTAGAGAAGAGTTATGCTAGGCAAATGGTTCTTCGGATACATTTTTGTCATATTTTTGGTGACATCTTAGATGGGCTACTATAAGGTGGGTGCATAACTGGCTGGATAACCATACTCAGAGAGTTGTTATTAATGGTTCCCAATCCTGCTGGAAAGGTATAACAAGTGGGGTTCCGCAGGGGTCTGTTTTGGGACCGGCTGTGTTCAATATCTTCATCAACGACTTAGATATTGGCATAGAAAGTACGCTTATTAAGTTTGCAGATGATACCAAACTGGGAGGGATTGCAACCGCTTTGGAGGACAGGGTCATAATTCAAAATGATCTGGACAAATTGGAGAAATGGTCTGAGGTAAACAGGATGAAGTTTAACAAAGACAAATGCAAAGTGGTCCACTTTGGAAGGAACAATCAGTTTCACACATACAGAATGGGAAGAGACTGTCTAGGAAGGAGTACGGCAGAAAGGGATCTAGGGGTTATAGTGGACCACAAGCTAAATATGAGTCAACAGTGTGATGCTGTTGCAAAAAAAAAAAAAAAAAAAAAAAAAAAGCAAACGTGATTCTGGGATGCATTAACAGGTGTGTTGTGAGCAAGACACGAGAAGTCATTCTTCTGCTCTACTCTGCGCTGGTTAGGCCTCAACTGGAGTATTGTGTCTAGTTCTGGGCACCACATTTCAAGAAAGATGTGGAGAAATTGGAGAGGGTCCAGAGAAGAGCAACAAGAATGATTAAAGGTCTAGAGAACATGGCCTATGAAGGAAGGCTGAAAGAATTGGGTTTGTTTAGTTTGGAAAAGAGAAGACTGAGAGGGGACATGATAGCAGTTTTCAGGTATCTAAAAGGGTGTCATAAGGAGGAGGGAGAAAACTTGTTCATCTTAGCCTCTAAGGATAGAGCAAGAAGCAATGGGCTTAAACTGCAGCAAGGGAGGTTTAGGTTGGATATTAGGAAAAAGTTCCTAACTGTCAGGGTGGTGAAACACTGGAATAAATTGCCTGGGGAAGTTGTGGAATCTCCATCTCTGGAGATATTTAAGAGTAGGTTAGATAAATGTCTATCAGGGATGGTCTAGACAGTATTTGGTCCTGCCATGAGGGCAGGGGACTGGACTCTATGACCTCCCGAGGTCCCTTCCAGCCCTAAAATCTATGAATCTCAGTCTCAGTATAAAAATGTTTATCTGTTAACACACACACACAAACACAGATGGCTGATTTCACAAACTGCACAGAGTATGGTGGTAGATAACACCTCAATGGGAGCAGGATTGGGACCAAAGTGCATGATAGATACACAGACATGGCAAATAAGGGCCTCAGTCCTGCAGTGAGGTCCATGTCTGCAAATCCCTGTGCCTGCAGGGAGCTTCATTTACTTCAACACAGCTCCATGGGAACACAGTGATCTGCCGGCATGGAGCTCAATACAAGATCAGGGTCATTTAGAGAAAAGCCCCTCTTTAATTTAAACATTGTTGTTTACTGAGGCATTAAAATAAAGCAAGGAAGGATTTTTCTCTCTTTCAGTAATAGCTGTGCACAACAGGTGAAATGTGTCATGAGGCTGGTTTCACCTTATTCTGAAACTTGTTAGTGGCTACTTCCAGAGGTAAGACACTGAACTAGGTTAACCATTAGCTTGATCTGGAATGGAAACACCTATGTGGCTATAAAGCCTGCCTTTAAAACTATCAGGTCACAGCAAAACTTCAGCAGAACATCTAGCAACTGATCTTTTCTATGTTCAAATCATCAGTAAAACATTCAAACTCTTATTCTTTTCTGCCTCATTCCCTCACCCCCCAGATAATACCAGACAGTGAAAAAAAACCCAACCCACTATTTAACATTAAAAGTATATGCCATAATATCAAAATTATCCCAAAGCAGTGATCTTTAAACAACAAACTAGTTACAGTCAAGTATTAAGGGGTTTGCCACAATAGTAAATTCACACACACTCAAGGTTTTATGAAATGGTGACTAAGAACCTGTAATCCCACATATGTTATTCATTACATGGTTGGAGAACAGTATGTACTGGAAACTGGTGGCTAATACTAAAGAAACATGCACGTACATGAGCTAAAGGAGGCACAGATTAAATACAATTTTGATGCCTTTAAGGTTTTGGATCTTTCAAAATTCAACACAGGCAATTTAATATAAGTCATATTCCCTAGATCACATTAAAAGCTGAAAGGCCCTTTATGAAGCCACCAGAGTGAGAACAATTTATTTCTCTTAATTACCAAATAGCTGAATGATAGACAGTACCTAAAGAATTCTCATTAAGACTCTGTGGCTGAATCCTCTCATTTGTAAGCACAGAATTACTAAGAGGTAGAGCTTTTAAAAGCATAGAAAGGAGTCATTGCCCTGTGTAGATAGGACACTGAAGGAAATGTACTAAAACTGTGTACAGGTTATATTAGGTTCTGCAATGATAGTTAAAAGGTGATTATTCTGTATAATGTTTGTAAGATGCTTAAGATATGTTCAAGTCTGAATGCAGGACCCTTTACCAAGGCAATTCAATTCAGTTGTTTATTCAGAAATATTAGCCAATTCCTCTGCACATTATGGCTGGATTATGACACCCTCATCAGATGTTTATCCTTAGGTCAGGGCCTATCCACAGACTGTAGTACCACTCTTTGTGAGCAAAGGTGACAGAATCCGGCCTTACAGGCCAAGAAATGGGCAAATATTTCTGAATTCCTTCTTGAGTTACCTGGGAGCAGGCAACATTCACCTGTGTGCCGAGATGCTTGATGTTGCTAACAGTAAAGGAGATCCTGAGTATCCTGGTGGTGAGGCTGGACAGGGGAATCCTCTATCCACCCCACTGCTACAGTCCTTTTATTTAGAAAGGAAATTAATCTTAGGAGTGCCTCCACCCCTGACTGGGTCCTGTACACACACACAAGCATGCCTTGGGAGCCTTTAGGAATAAAGCTGTGCTAATCTATGCCATGGCTCTAGTACCAGTTATAATCAAGACACCCAGTATACTCTTAGATTAAAGTTAACACACTTTTACTTAACAATTTAGAAAAACATGATATAACTGCCTGAGATTAATTAGAATGTCATAACCAATTTAAATCAATAGGGGGCACCTTCAATAAATCAATTAATAAATGCAATTTGCCATAGTAAATGAAACTGAACCAACTTGCATTTACTAGGGCACCATTTACCCCACCCCTGAACATGCACTCAAGTTCAGAGTTCTAGATGCTGGCATGGGCATGCCTGAAGATCTTGAAGCTGGGGACAGCACTCTGTTGGTCCAGCCAAATAGTCCAGCCAAGGTGACAAGGGGCAGAGCGATTCTAACCTGGGCTCATTCCAAGGTGCACAACCCATCTGAAGGTAGGAGTTGTTAGAACCAGAGCTCAGTAACCATGGATCCTGGTTAGACAATAAGATCACTTCATCTCTTCTCAGATTCAGGGAAACCCCTTAAAGTCCCTTTGCTATCTCCCTTCCTCAGGAAGCATTTTCCCAAACAATATAGGCAGCGGTTACGCAGACGACTTGCACTGCATGCCAATCTCAGTCAGTTCTGGGCACAGCCATAGTCGCTGCCCTGGCTCCAGTGAAGCCCAGCAATAGCCTCCTTGGCTCCCTGCTTGGTCAGAGCCCCAGCAGTTTCTCAGCAGCAGCTCCTTGCTGAGCTCCACAAAGCAACCTCCCATCCCCCGACCAGGATCTCAGCTCTCCACAAAAATGGAGCCCACCACATGCTTGCTTTGCATCCAACACAACTACAAGGATCCCCTCACCCTCGAGAGACTTCCACTTAATCTTCCCCAAGGTATCATGGGATTGCAGCACTCAGGATCGTCCCAACCAGAACACTCCTAATTAAGTTCAGAGGCCTCTCTAGTGGAGGGTACCTACAGAATGAATTCAGTTTCCTTTGTGTGGCACCCTTCATTCATGTGTATGCTCTATGCACTTTATAATTAAGGCTAAGGTTTTGTCACAGCAATTTTTAGTACAAGTCAGACAGGTCACGGGCAATAAAAAAAAAAAGATTATGGAAGCCCGTAACCTGTCTATGACTTTTACTAAAAATAACTGACAAAATGGGAAGTGGGGGGGATCCAGTAACCACCACTGCTGAGGCTCCAGAGTCCCCCCCATGGTGACTGGGAGCTCCTGGGCTGGTGGTGGGGAGCTGCTGGGAGCCCCTGCTACCCACAGCAGCTGAGAGGTCTGGTTCCCCCACTGTATGGTTGCCAGGTGTCCGGTTTTCGACCGCAACGCCTGGTCAAAGATGGACTCTGGTGGCACCGGTCGGCATTGCTAACCGGGAGGTTAAAAGTCCAGTATATGGCGCAGCAGGGGCCGGGGATAAGGCAGCTGCTCCCAGAACTGGCCACCAGGTCCCTGTGGCCTGTAGGCGCTGGGGCGGCCGAGGACTGCGAGGCTCCCCGCGCTGTCTGTGCCCCGAGTACAAGCTCCACTGTTCCCATTGGTTGGGAGTCACAACCAATGGGAGCTGTGGGGGGCGGCACCTGCAGGCACAAACGCAGCACGCACCACACAGAGCCAGCTGGCTGCCCATGCACCTAGAGACCGCAGGGACCTGGCGGCCGCTTCCTTGGTTATTGAATGGATTTACTAATGGGCAGAGTGAAAGTTGTTTGGGTGACAAGTAAGGCCAATCATACCCATCAGCAAATATTTGAGGGTTGTAAACAATGAGGCAGAGACATTATTGATGATGGAAGAAAGTGATATTACAGCAGATGAAGTTAAGAAATAAGAGAAATTAGGATGAACATCAAGAAAAACTTCCACACCAAAAAATAGATTGGATTGTGTTCCAGTTTTCCAAGGTAACTGATGGAAACCACTCTTCCCAAGAAGGAACCAGATTCTCTAATTACTTCCAATATACTGTTAATTGACTAGCCTGGGTCAGTTAAATATAAATACATAGCAATGATATTACTACTTTATGGTCATACAGTACTGGTGATATTGGGGGAGAGGGATGGTCTTCTGTAGAAGTGTTCTCCATGGCTATGTTATAAGAGAAAAGAAAGCTTAAGAAACAAGAATACAGCTATGAAGTAGCACAGGAAAGTGGCAGAAGTGTTAACAAGTAACACATTCGTCCAGATTATACTGTCAGGATTTGTAAGCAAGGCCCAAAAGTAAATTCTTAAAGGATCATACACTTGAACTAATATCTTGGAAACCATTTGACTCTGTTGTTTGAGCCATCTGTCACACTAATGTGCACTAAAGAGTGTTCTCAAACTGAGTCTAGTGGCCTTTCCTAGCTTGAGCCCACACTGAGGGAATAGGCTATGAAGGGACATATATTTATAAGCCTGTGTGTGCTGTTATTATTATGCATGGGCTATAATTTTTTTATCTATGTGACACAGAGAGAAAAAAGGTGCTTTTGATTTTTAAGGAAGCAGTGACTTCAGTGTCCTAGTGTTTGAGATACCAGTAAACAGTTCTGCATACTGCACAATTAACTTGCCATTGGGCATTAAACCCTCCTGATACTCAGGGGTTATGGAGTCCATCCATTCCTGTCTTGCTATAGGTTGACAAACACTGGTCAGTAGGGGAGATTAGTTAGCCTGACGTATTACTACAACAAATGCTTCACTCAAGTCTCAAAAACATGAGTACGATACTTGTTTACAAATACTTGACTGTGGAGTCAAAGAAAGGACTCCTAGAAAGTTCTCTACAATAAATGGAAATGGCATTTTGGGAACCCAGCGTTACACCTTTATAGCTATTTACTTATTCTGAGCCATATCCTCAGCTGGGGAACATCAGCTTCAGTGGAACTATGCCAGTTTACACCAACCGACACTCTGGCCTTGCATCAGTTCATTAAGGAATATGCCTGTGAATCATTTTGAACTACTACAACCAGGGCTTGCAGACTCACTGGGGCCCAGGGCAGAAATAAAGGGGTAGGCCCCTACCCCACCCTCACTTATCTGCTCACACATTGGATTTCTGCAAGGTGTGGGGGCCCCTGTGGTGTGGGACCTGGGGCAATTGCCCTGCTTGCTACCCCTGAATGCCGGCCCTGACAACTGGTCATTAAGGAGTGCGTATCATGTTTGTTTGTTGTTCTACACAAACAAGCAAAAATTTAAAGCCTTCAAATGATTACGCTAATTTTTTTAACCCAGTCAATCCATTTATTTCTAGATAAAGTTTCTGGTTTGATTCCCCTCCTGCTCTCCATTCCTGGCTCAAGACAGGATCTGGAAGGAAATTCATTGATCTTCTGCCCTGTCAAGGGCAGAAGACAGCAGTATCTACTCACAGCCCTGGTCTCAATTTATCAATCAGGCCAGACACAACAAGGAGAAGCATTTCCCAGAGTACTTCAGCACATCTATCTCTCATTCCAGCTGGAACCAGGAAGTGCATAGTAGCATGAAAATTATAAATAATGAAAAATAAAAGTTAGCCAACATTTTCCTAACCTTAAAAAAACCCCACAAACAAAACCAAACCCAAGAGATCAGTTTTGGTTTAGTTTGCTTCAGGTTCGGATAGTGCTTCAAATTTTTATTTGATGTTGGTAAGCAAATTCTCAAACCTAAACTTTCCTCTTGCCTGTTCTCCCAAGGAATGTATTCTCACCCACACCTCTGCCTCTGTGACATTAACCAAACAGCACCCTGTCTCAGAGAAATTTCAAGACATGCATATAGAATCATAGAACCTTAGGGTTAGAAGGGACTTCAAGGGTCAGCTAGTCTAACCCCCTGCCAAGATGCAGGATTTATGTCTAAACCATCCAAGACAAATGGCTATCCAGCTTCCTTTTGGACATGTCCTTATTTTCCAAGCACTCCATGGCCTGGGCCCAGGATATCTACAAAATTGCATCAAGCTCTAAGTGAGGGTCACTGTCAACCACTCTGCTCTGCAGGCCCAGTGGCTCTCTCAACAGTAAGACCCTTCTTGGGGGCTGGTCCCAGCCTGTGGAACAAAATCCCCCAGGAACTAAGGACCATCCCAAACCAAAGATAAAGAAAGAAATCTCAATCTATTTAATCATTAATACTGAGTCAATAAGGAATGGTATTTAATCACTACAATTTTACAACAACTATTGGTAATTCCCCTAATGAATTCCTCCACAGTCAAAGAAAAAAATCTTTAGAGGACATAGTGATGTATCAGCAGCCTTAGGCTACGTGCTCAGTCTTATTTGCTGCTACCTGTAGGTGGCATTCCTGGATGACTGGGCTGATGAGAACAAGGCATACTGAAAAAGATAATTGGAGGGATCCATAATAAATCAATTTGAGTAAAATATACATAACCCTTCTGCCAAGTGTCATCATCAGCAAAATAGGCCAGGTTCAATTTTCTAGGAGTCCTTCTGAAAACTTAAACACTGGCTTGAGCTCCCATCCAGAAAGCAGAGAAACTAAATATACAACCTAGGGAGTCAGGGATGGGTAAGGTTTCCCATTGCAAGGGTTTAAAACAAACAGAACGTTATTGGGGAGGGGGCCTGAGAAGGATGGACAACAGAATAAACTTGGTAAGACAGCAATTAATACATTAACAATATCTATTTGTTAAGACTCCTAACATGCACAGTCCAGGATGTCTTAGCAATAGTCCCAACCTCTTGCAGCTGTGAGTGGCTGATGCATTCTAGCCATATCCCTTCTCCCCAGCTCTCCCCCCAAAAGTTTGTTATCCAAGGTTAGAGGAGTCCAAGAATTCTGGCAGGTTAGTGTCCATCTCCTAAGGGAAGTGTCCATCTCCTGGGCTGCTCCAGGGGCTCTACCACCTGACCTAACTGATGTGATGTCAGCTTTGATTGCTGGGTAGGGAGGGCTATGCTGGAGCTCTACAGGTAGGCCACTGCTCTCTGCAGCTTTGGTCCAAACCACCTAATTTTATCTCAACTCTGTCTGCCTCAAAGCCACTTGCTGTCTTGAAGGTACCTCTGTGCTGAGTCTTTGGTGAGAGATCAGTCATGTATAAAACACTTCCAGAGTCTGTACTACTAGAGGCATACTTCCAACAGAAAATAGGAGTTACTTTCCCTCTCTCGCTCTTTCCCTTTTGCACTGTCCAGCCTCCCTTACCCAATGGTGCCTGACAGAAGTCTCAGTCAGGGCAACTCATTACCCCAGGCACTTTTGGTGCATTTCTCTTGTCCTTTCACTTCTCAGCAGGGATAATAGCATTTTAGTGCCCCCAAACACAAAACTGAATGGTATTTTAACCAAAATGACTCAAATTGTGACAAAACAGAAATGTCAATAAGGCCTGGCCCAATCTGTTATTTCCCCTCGCTCACCAACAGATGCTGGCAGAAAGATCCATCTGGAGTCCTCAACCAGCTCTGGGCTACCTATGCACTTGGATCTCAGAGGAAGAAACTTGAAGTTATTAATCCCAGCTCCAGGAAGCACAGAATGCTGAGTGGAACATCTGCCCAAACTGTTCTGAAAACTGATGTTCAAATAGAGTCCAGCACAATGCAATGGAGAGCAGTGGCAAGAGACTCAAGAGAAAATTCCCCGAGGAGGAAACACCAATAAGTTATTCAGAAGAAACCTAGAGTCTGACAACCACCAGAACAGCAAAGCAGAGTGAAGCCACCGCTGCAGATGGTTCTGAGACATCAGGAAGAGGGAAGACAAAGGTACCAATACAGAGTCAATTATTGAACTGAGGAAGCTAAAATAGCATGCCACGCATATTTCTAAGACTTGCTCAAGCACAGCTGTTAACGCATGGTGTCAGAAAGTGTTACAGTGCATGCAAACTAGATAATCATTTGTCCTTGAATTACCCATGCAGGGTTGGTGATGGCTTGTGCAGACTATATGCAGCATGAAGATTAAGATAAAAATCAGACCATTATGTGTCTCTCTGAGCAGAGTGTTTCTTAGATACAGAGAAAATGTTCATAACCTTGTTGTAGGTATCTTTTTGCTCATGACGCTTGGGAAAAAGATTTTTTTTTTGTTTGCCAAACAATGAACAGAGGAAGTGTGCTGAGTCTTCCATCCCAATGACTTTGAGTATTCAAAAGGCTGGTTTTACTTTTTTTTTTTTTTTTTTTTTTTTTTTTTTTGTACAACGTAAGTGCCACATAGGCTGAGCTGGTCTCTAAGTGATTAAATGAGACAGCATGCATTTCACTTGCCCTCTGTCCGTTTCTACCAGGACTTAATCTTATATTCCAACTCCCTGAGCAGCTGACTTTAAAAAAAAAAATCAACTTGCTAGAAATAGTCATCATCAGGTTTGAAGTTCCCACCACCTCACATGTAAATCATTTCTGCCCCAGGCTTAGGATGGGCAGTATTTAGTAATAGCTTTCCTATATGTAAAAAGTCACAATTTTAAAGTCCATCTGTAACAGGTCCTCTGCCCGCCTGCCCCTCTTCCTGGGGCTCACTGGCTGCCCCAATAAAGCACAAAGAGGCTTCTCCTTCTGCAGCACCCCTGGCTTTATTTACAGACTTCTCCCACCACCAGTAAGATACTATATACAGTTTGCAGGGCTTACAACCTCCATTTCCACCCAGAGCCTGCACTCAGCCCAAAGACTGACCTTCCCCTGGCCATCCTCCTTCATTCTGGCTGCCTACCAGCCTTTATAGCCCTTGAACCCTCAGGCCCACAGGTGCAGCCAGTTCTAAAAGCCAGGCACCAGACTTCTCCCCAGCCCCAATCTATTTCCCCTGATTAGGGCTGGCTGAGCAGGGGCTAATTAGGTGCCTCTGCACCAGCACCCTGCTACACCACCATTTCACATCCTTGCAGGGCTAGAAATAGGAACATTAGGCCATTGCAAAGGGAGATTTCCAGCTTCCCAAAAGGGCTCAGAACACTTGCCTAAGATATTCCAAGACTAAGCACTTGAGAACTGGGGACAAAGCATTCTCAGTTGACGGAAACCAACTATGGAACAAAATTGACAGGAGCTAGGCAAATCCAGAATCTGATGGTCTTCACAACACTAGAAAACCTTCTTCTTTGAAAAGGTATTTCCATCATAAGAATGACACTCACCACATTGACACCCCCTCATGCCAATTAAACCCTATGCAAAGAAACCCCCAAACAGTCCCTGAAACAAATCAACCTAAAAAGGTAAATCAATAAAAGCTTAAAAAATCAAAATCAAAACCCTACTCCAAGCAGAGATGTTACTCCAAAAAGGGATGCCAGAGATGGACAGCAATATAAAACTCTAAGATAAGTAAATATAGAATATTAAAGTCATGAATTATTTTAGGCATAGGAGGGCTACTTTATGTTGATTTTAGAAGTTTTTATGGTTATCGAGAAACCTATACAGCCTGACTTATGGCAACTAAGGTGTTTACTAAAGTGGAGGGGTACAAAAATAATCCCAACATTTTTTAAAAAAAATGTATATATCTACAAGTGTCTATATAAAATACATTACAATGGAACTGGGACAAAATTGTTTATTTTCGTGAGGAAAAAATGAACATTTTTTCTGCACAACTAAAAGGATGGGCCTCTTAGCCTCTATGCCATTTTTTATTTGGCACAGTAACCAAATTAATGTATATATGATATTTTTGAAATAACAGATGTAATAACATTTTTCTCAGTCACCACTAAAGAGGTCAAAACTTGAAGTGATAGAGAAGTGTCCCTGCTTCTGTCAGATTTCAGTTTTTTTCATCTCTGGCTATTGGTACTGTGTATACTTTCTCTTTCCATGATTGAATTGATTTCTGGCTACAGAAGGGTACTTTGGAAGAGCATGGTTTTATTACTTGCCCTTTCGATCTACTGGTTTGTATTAAAGGGCAAATTTTTTAAAGCTATTTTATCCATCCCTCCCCCTTCCCAGGGCCTTGTTCTGTCCCTTACTCTGGCCTTGTTCTGTCCCTTCCTCTTATATTCATTCCTGTACGTTTTAGTGGGACGTGTTGGGTTGACATAATTTTTTAAAACACTCTTCATTTTAGAGAATGGATCATTATTTGACTATTACTCTGCCTTCATTCCTGTCTTTAGTGCACTTTGCATCCATTAACATTCAGTGGCTATTCAGACATTGTTACTTTCCAAGGAAACGAAATGACCCGTGTGGTTTAGAAAGCACACAGTCTTGTCATTTTGTCATAATTTGAAGGTTATACCAGCCCAATCCATTCAAGTTCTCCTCCGGACTTCAACAGAGTTGGCTTTGGTCCATAAGCAGCATTTATTCAAGAGTCAACAAGCTTACCGTGAACATCTGAATTGGAGTCCACACTTCATGTTGAATTAAAGCAAAGTCCTGTCAATGTAAGTCAGTTTAAATTATAAACATTGCTCAATTGACTCTTGTAATTCCTTTTTGTTTGACTTGCAGAATATGCTTCAAGATCTCTCCAGTTAATTGCAAGCACAAAACGTATGATCAGATTTTCCCCATTCTTCATTCTTGAGTTGCTACAGTAACCTATTCTGAAGTTTTAACCAAAAGGATTTGTAAAGCTCCTGCCATCTTTATTAAACTGATTTATGGCTCTCACTATTACAATGTCACTGCCAGTTAAGGATTTTATTCTAATCCTTTATTTTTAGTCCTTTAAAACATTTTGAAAAAATGAGAATTCTAATAGAGACAGCTGTTCCCAGAAAGTTTAACTGCATGCATTGGCTGTCACATGTCTGTGGTCTTAAGTCATTCAGTAAGTCTAAAGGAGCTTAGCAAAATACTGTATTTTATTGTCTGTCATCTCAACATGTTTGTCATGATGATAGTCAACATAACTCAAGGACAGTGTTAAGATCATGCTTGGTAAACAAGAAAAGTGTGGAACTAGGTATCAGTGGTAGCTTCATACCTTCCCAGGTATTCACACAGGGTGATCCATGGGGTCTAGATCTTCAAGAGGAGAAAGGAGACAGTGAATGGGACAAGGACAGCATGGCCCTGCTTTGTAGGGGGGTGGGTTGGTGAAGTACTTCACCTTCTCTCAGGTCCTGTGAAAATTTTTCAGAAAAGGAATCCTGAGGCTGTTTGACCTGTTCCACAGAGCCACCCCTGCAGTGGCGGTATTTGTGGAGCAAGGAAGAGAACCTATAGGCCATGGAGCAGGTGTAGAGGTTAGGGCCTCTGTGCAGATGTCACTATTATCCTGTAAGTCCCTGAGGATTCTTCATGTTTGTAATCTAGTCCCACAATTCATTCCATAGTTGGAAAAAGTCCCCTTTCCCCCCACTCTTTCCCAATGTAACAAACATAGAATAACACTGTGACCAGATCCTTGTGAATATTTCATCCCTCTTTGTCCCTTCCTGCATTTTTTCCTGTAGGGAAACTTATCTTATATACAGCATCAAAGATAGATAATCACCTCGCAAATTTGAGGCTGGTCCAAAAGGGTGCCTTCCCAAGCAGTTCTATATTCTGAGCTGAGTTCTCAAGCAGTAGCCTCCATCTGCAAAACCATAAGTAATAGGCTTTGCCTAGGTCAATTCTACCAGCAGCCCACACCTCTGTGTATGCAAATATTAGTGCTCAGAGTGCATGTGTGCGCACGCATATGCACGCACATTAAATAGATGCTGGGATAAGACTCTTTTGAACATTTGATCTGTTGCATTTAATTTTCAAATCAATGGTTTTCTTTCTGTACTCCCTATGATCATTTGGCACCTGAACCAGCACCTATTTAAGCCAACAGCAAAGGTCCAATTAACTTCAACAGGTATGGGATTGACTTATCACAGTCTCTCTTAAATGGCATGTGAACCTAATAATGTGCGAGTTGAAAATTTCTAACTCATGCTTTCTAGCTCTAGTGAGTCCAGATTTACGCAAAATATATCCACCAATTCCCCTTGTTCAGACCATACTATTATTAATTTATTATTGTAGATGAGCAAAATGTAAACAAAATACAGTATTAGCAGCTTGGAGATGTGCTAGGGAATACATAAGAAAACCTGATTATATGTACTCTGTCATTGTCAATGTTAATAAGATCTTGAGTGTCCATTGCTTCTGTCTGTTTTTTCTCAGAAGAGAGCTTGAAGGTTAATTTAGTATTTCAATATCTATCATCTGTGCTTGAGTTCCAAAGTTTGTCTAACTTTCTTTTCTCCCAGATCTTAGCAACAAACCTACAAACAATTTAGCCTCTGTGCCATTGTTATCTGGGGCATTAAATCACCGCAACTGTGGAAATATATAGAAACGCAAATCATCAGCACCACATTATCAAGCTAGAAACCGGTAATGGTGACTCTTACTACTTGCTGCAGGTTCTTTCTTTCTTTAAGGTTTTTTCCATTGACTGTAGATGGAACAACAGTTGCACTGAGTTCTTCATCCATTTATTCAGTGGAGGATACTAAGAAAGAAGGGGAGACAGGCATCTGATGCCATCATTATTAGCTGTTCAGTGCTATGCCTGGCTCTCAGTTTGATTACTCAATGGCCTGATGTGTCCTTTCAGTAGCAGGTTCCTCAGTGACATTGGGTGGGGGATTGCTATCAGCATGCCTTATGCCCCTCTAATTTAAGATAAGTGCCTGATATTAACACTTTCTTGTATTTCCGCCCCTCCCTATTCTCATTTTGAGCTGAGCTGTGTTGCACTGTAGACATGGAGTGGGCTGGCAAGAGGCAGCTTCAGTGATAGAAAATGTTCCAAGGGAGTAAAGGGTTTGTACTACTTGAAAATATGGACCATACTGATCTGTTACTGAGATCCAGTAGCTGAAGTGCCTGGTTGAGAGGTTACAAAATAAAATTAGCGTTCAAATATATTTAGAATTTATTCATATAGAACAACAGGAAAATATGTTCAGAAACCAGGGCCGGCTCTGGCTTTTTTTGCTGCCCAAGGCAAAAAAGCCTCCCGCCGGCCCCCCTCCCCCCTCCAGCGCGGCAGGAGAGGGCGCCGAGCCCGGCCGCGGGCCGCTCTCCCCAACCGGCCAGAGCACTGGGGGGAGGGCGGCGAGCCTGGCCGGGGCTCCGCTCTCCCAGACCGGCCGGAGCGCCGGCGGTGAGCCCGGCCGGGGCTCCGCTCTCCCCGGCGGCCGGAGCTCTGTGCCGCCCCCCCCTCCAGGTGCCACCCCAAGCACAAGCTTGGTGGGCTGGTGCCTGGAGCCGGCCCTGCCCCGGCGGCCGGGGCTCCGCTCTTCCTAGTGGCTGGGGCTCCACGCCGCTCCCCCCTCCAGGTGCCGCTCCAAGCACAAGCTTGGTGGGCTGGTACCTGGAGCCAGCCCTGCCCTGGCAGCCGGGGCTCCGCGCCACCCCCCTCCAGGTGCCACCCCAAGCACAAGCTTGGTGGGCTGGTGCCTGGAGCTGGCCCTGTCAGAGACCACTCTTATTCAAAACAAAACCCAAACATTGTGCACAGATCTCTGTATTGGGTTCTATGGTTTAAAAAAAGAAGGCATCTCAATTTAGCTAATCAATTTATTAGCTTGATCCAGTTAGGCCTTCCTACCACATGAGTCCTGAGAACCATAGGTAGAAGACCAAATTCTCAAACAGTGTAAACACAGTAAATTTCACAGTTTTGGCCCAGCTCCTGTGAATTCTCTGTCAAGTGTGCATCAAGTCTTACACTTCATTTCTCTAGTGGAGCTACTCTGCGAGGTCATCACTGCCCAGAGAGAGGTAATCTCTCAAGTGGCAATAGCCAATACAATCAGGGCTTTAACAGTGACCTTGGACGGAACTCTTATTGAATAAGGAGTCAGTGTACAGAGTAGTGAATTCTGTTTGTGTTCCCGATAACCTGGTTGATGAACAGATGAGCTGCGGTGTTCTGGACTAGCTGTAGCTTCCTCAGGGCACTGAATTTCAGTCTTAGGCATAAGGAATTGTAAAAGTTGCAAATACATGAATCACTGTGCTCATATCAGTGTCCAAGAGGATCTGCAGAAAGCCACAGATAGAAGGGGGTAGAGCTGGTCAAAAAAATTTGTGAAGAAGAAAGTTCTCGCTGAAAAACAAACAGGTGGGTTTTTTGGGAGGTGTATGGGGGGGGGGGGGGGGGGGGGGGGGGTGGGAAAATGTCACTTCTGACAAAACAAACATGTTTTCACACAGCAAATTGCAAAACAAAATTTCAAATCAACATTTTGAAACTAAATGAAGTTTTTTTGGAAATGTCAGTTCAAAACAAAAACAACCCCTCCCCCAAACATTTTGTTTCAACTAATTTCAAAAATTCCAGATGGATAAAACAATATTTTTATTCAAAATTTCTCACAGGAAAAATTGCCTTTTTCCAACCAGCCCTAGAAGTGGGTGTTCTTTGCCAGCATGGCTATTTGGGTAGCTAATCACACTGCAGAGTCCAAAAAATCCCCATTGTTTCAGGTTGATCTATCAATCTGAGGCCAGCTGGCTTCAGTGATAGGGGTTACAAGGAAGGAGGTGGATCCATTTTACTTGGAGCTTTTTTTGGTTAAACGGCATCTCTTCCGAGTAGAACCACACTTTAAATAAAGCAAGATACATTAAAACAACTTTGCCAGAGCAATAGCTCCAGAGCAAGAGTGGCTGATGTTATCTCTGTAATTAAAACCTTGTAATAGGCATTAAAGCACTAATACAATTACTCAGACCTCACTAAGTACTTATTAAAACTTCACAAAATAGATAAAAGTAAACCCCTAAGCAAAGGGCCATAACTACATATGTATATTCCATGTATATGTTCCATAACATATAATACAAACATATCATATTATTACCCTGCAATAAAAAGACTAAGAAATGTGCACACAAAGAAAGAAAACTTAAAACTGGAAAGCCAACAGGGTTCTACCCTCTGAAAACATGTTCCTAAGGAAAAATATCTTCACCAGAAAGAGCCCATAGAGCAGCTCTGTTAGATTACATCCTTCTAGTCAGGATGCTGCTGGCAATTTAAGACCTCCCACACTCCTTATTAAGTCTGAAGTAAGTTATATCTAGGCACTTTGTTCCCCTCTCACTCACTCTCCTCCTGGCAGCCAGATGTGATGAAAGGATAGAATGGATCTTCAAGCACATTGTGTGTATTGATCTGATCTTTTTCCAGAGCAAAACAACTGTTATCCACCTGAATGGAGATGCCATTACCTGATGGAATTTCACTTACAGCAGGGATAGAAGCCTGCTGGAAAATAACTACTCAATTCAGCAAGGCACTCTAGTGTGTGCCTACCTACGCATGAGTAGTTCCATTCACTGATTCTGGTTTGGTAGCATTTACACCAACTATGTATTCACTTTGCACTGCTGCCATAAACGACTGCACAAGGTGGAAGACAACAAAGTCAGGTCCATCTACTTTGATTGCAGATGAAACTACTCCCAAACGATGCAGAGAGACTAGTGGCTTAAAAATATATTTTCCATTACTAAGAGTTGAAGTGCTAAATACCATTTTAAAGAAGCCTTCAACCTTCCAAAAAATCATTTGTTTTTATTTACTATTGCTTACATTCTTATTTTATTATGTCATTGATGGCAAAAATGCAATCTTGTCCTGAGTTTTGAACTCCTATTAAACTTCATCATTTCAAGACAGTATACTGGATTTAAATGGTGGCTTGAAAAACCAGGAATTATAATTCCCAGGAGGCACTGCAGCAACTCAGGTGGATGCAATGATGATGTTGATCTAAAAGGAAACAGTGTAACTTGAGAATGCAGAGAAATTTCATTTCAATTAAAAATATCAAAACAAAATGTTCTGACATTTTCATTCCATGGAAAGTTTCAGTATTTCCACTATTTATCCTAAGTCAGGGCAAAAACAAATATCAACATATCAGAATTTACTTTGGGATGGAATTTCAAGTTTTTCTTGGGGGGGGGGGAGGAGGGAAGAGGTGTCAGTCAGCTTTATTCAGAAGACACTCTCCTTATTACTGTCTATTTATCTCATTCGTCTCTACTCTCCTTTGCCTTCCTCTGCCTCCCAAACAGGAAGTGATGTAATATTACAAGAGTAGTATCTATAAACTCCAATAAAGAGCTATTTATTGTATACCTCAGACAAGCCTTAATGAAGTTTAACTGGCAGCTGTAGCAGCCTTGTCTTAGTTCTGTTATTCTGTATCTGTGGCAGTGAACCTAGATACATCAATGCTGATCTGATCAGCTAATTGCTGGCATGTCAGAGCTCTCCCACAGATGCACCTCATTTCTGTCCCACAGTACCCCTGCAATTTTCCTCAACAGAGGCTGCCAATTATGCCAGATGATGTGGGGATTTTTCTGAAGTAGATAATAATCCACTAGAGACTATGTTTAGACTATGAAATCCATTATCACTTGTGAGCTAAGATTTGCATGTAGGTCTCCAGAGATAAAAATCTAGTGCATTAACTTCATTGTGCCTACCCCTCCCTCTAGAAAGAATTGTGGTTTGTGGGGATGGAGCTATAAGGGAGATGGTGCATATCCTACTCACTCATTTTATAATCTCTCTCACACAAAGGTTTGTGAAGGTCTTCCTTAATTGCTTAATTTAGGCTATGGAAACAAAAACAAAAAACACCTGTTCCTACTAGCTACCAGTCGGCAAAAAAGACAAAGACATAGCAGACATTTGGGGAATTTTTTTCATTTTCTCCCCCCATTTTACATTATTAGCTGCACTGTCTTACTGCCACCCTTCTTTACTGAATAAAATATCCATAACCTATTTTGACTCTCTGTTTAGTGGGTGCTACACATCCCTCTCTATTAGCTGGTGCACAGAGGACATGAGTTCATAACTGATAGCAGCTAGAGGAGTGGCTACTGTAGTTTAACTGGCAGTGGCTTGCGGTTTTAGTATAGCTTGGAGACAGCTTTTTTGTCCAAACCTTTTTGTTTTGTGTTTTTCTGAAAAATCCCGATTAGGGTTGACCAAAACAATTCACAAATGCCGGTTGATTTTGGCTAATTGTTTTGGTTGGGTTAAAAAACAATTAAAAATCAGAAATGTTTCAACTTTTCATATTAAAAGAGGATTCAATCTAGAATTTCCGTCAGCTTTAGTTAAGAAGCATCTAATCACATTTTAAAAACCCTGAAATCAAAGTGCAATGTTTCATTTCGGATCAACTGAACTGTATTGGTCCATGTGAAACAAAATTTTCATTTAGATGAAAAATGTAACACATTTTTGTTTTGTGGTGTCCCAAACAATTTTTTTAAAATTAATTTTCCAGCCCTGCACCCAAACTGAATATTCAGTTATTCAGACAGCTAAGTTTTTAGCACTGAAAGTTTCAGGATCTGTCCCTCCTGACGACCCATATAGTAGCTGTTGCACTGGCATAATTCATACTAATAATGGGAGCACTATATGTCTTTTCCCTCACTTAATACTTGCTTTCTTCAGAAACAGCCACACCTCATACCAACAGTATTCTCTCTCCTGTGGTAAGATACCACACCATGTAATGTTACGATATTTATAATTCAAGGTCTTAGCATATATAATCATGTCTTCTGCTAGTGGGTGGTCTGAATCACTGAACAACTGACTACTCTCTCACAGCCAAAGGAGTTCTCCTGTCGCTCAAGAGTAGAGTCTTATGTTTTTGTGAAGGTACCTGGTTCAATCCCTGCAGATGATCTTGGTATCTATATGACTAGGCAGCCATAGTTTGTTACACACATCCATTGCAAGACTGTTGATAGGAGGCAAACAGGCTATAAATGAGGCAAGTGCAGGGCCGGTGAAAGGATGTTTCGTGCCCTAGGCGAAACTTCCACCTTGCGCCCCCCCGTCCCCGAGCCCCTGCCCTGAGGTGCCTCCCCGCCACGGCAGCTCCCCCCCTCCACCCTG